>NC_058419.1:97414931-97418398 GCF_002201575.2 Neomonachus schauinslandi | reverse complement strand
ATCTCTCTGGTGTCTCTCTGATGTCTTCTATTCTTTTCACAAGCCCAGTGAGTAGCCTTATGATTATTGCTTTAAATTCTCCCTCAGGCATGTTACTTATATCTGTTTTGCTTAGCTCTCTGACTGGGTCTTTATCTTGTTCTTTCATTTGGGATAAACTCCTCCATCCTGGCATTTTGTCTAAGTCTCTGCCTTCTTCTCTGTGTTAGAAAAGGCAGTTATGTCTCCTATTTCTGAAAGTAATTGCCTTTGGAGAAGAGCTTGTGTAGTGCCCAGGGCCTGGCACTTCAGGGAGTGTCTCTGGTGTGTGCTGTATGCTCTGCTGTTGTGTTGTGGCTGCTCTATCCTTCAGGCCAGTCATCTGCAAAGGCGTTCCTTGTCTGCTGTGGGCAGTGTTTGGTCTTTGACCTGAATGTGGTGAGTTTTAACTAGGTGTGCTCTGGTATGCTTGTGAAATGAGATCTGAAACCAACTCTACCAGAACTGAGGCCCTGCAGAACTCTCTGGTTGGGAGACATGGTGTGGGCAGGAGTTTGTGCTGGTCTTCTGGGGGAGGGGCCCACCATGCTGGGACTGAGGCAAGCTTGAATGATAAAGGGCAGTCCTGCCAGAGCACAGGGGGTGGGGTTTGGTGTAAGCAAGTTAGGCAGCCAGTGTCTGTCCTGAGCTGCTTCCTTCAGGTGGCTCTGTGTTTATGCTGAGGAGTGGGGGAGGGAAATGGTGCCAGCCAGATCCTTCGTGTCAGGAGAGGCTCTCCAGAAATGCTGCCTCTCAGGGAAGGCTCCTAAAATAACAAATGAACTCCCCGCTGTGTGCCCCAGGCAATTTTCAGATGCTGTTTCCATGCTGTCTGCCCCCAAAGTCTTTTTTCTTGACTTCTCTTCAGGAGCAGTGCAGTGCCATCTGGGCTCTAACCCAGCCAAGCCCTTGAACTTTAAAACTCTATACTCTAAGCCCTGCTGGTTGCAAGAAATCAGGAAATTCAGCCCCCGTCATATTCCAAGCTAACAGCTTTGAGGAAATGTTCTCCTTGTGCATTCCCCTGTGGGCTCCTCTTTCTCTCTGACCCTTCTCTGGGACTAGAGCTCCTTTCCTCCACAGCACCCATGATCTTTTTCTCCCCTAAACCACATCTCCACACTTCCTACCTTCTTTGATGTGGTCTCTTTTCTCCCTTTAGTTGTGGAGTTTTTTTTAAATCAATTTTCAGGTTGATTTCTGGGGTATTGAGCATAATTTGATAGTTATCTAGTTTTATTTGTGGGACAAAAGGAGCCCAGGGTCCTCCTACTCCATTTGGAACCCCATGAATCTTAAAACTTTATTAATTTGCTTATGTTTCCTATTTATTTATTTATTTATTTATTTATTTATTTCACTCCTGGGTTTCTCCTTTGCAAAATTTTGCTACTGATAATGAATTTAGGCATCAGTACAGCTACAGCTTTCTAGTGAGATAGTCATCATGTAACAAGACAGAAATCAATGTTGGTTAGTCATACACAAATTTGTTATTTCTTTGCATAATTAGTGTGAAGGATCCTTGATTTCATTAGATATACTATCATGAGAAAAAGAGAAAATTATGATCTCATGAGCAATAAAACAATAAAGATGTAAACTTTGATTAGTTCTCTTAGTAAACTGATAAGCAATCGGTTTTTGAGGAAGCAATCATGTCTGTGTTTAAAAAAAGGTAATATAGCTCTTGAAAATAAAGTAGCTGTGAAGATTCCTAAACATGTCTTTTTTTGTGGACACATGTTTTCTTTTGGGTAAATATCTAGGAAGGGAATTGCTCTATCATAATATAGGTGATATTTAACTTTATGACAAATTGCCAGACTGATTTTTAAATTGATATATCATTTTATCCTTCCACCAAAAATATATGAAAGTAGTCAGTTTGCTCTAAATCCTTGCCAGCATTTGGAGGTGACAGTCTTTTTACTTTAGCTATTCTAGTATATGTGTAATAGAAAATTCTATTAGACAGTGCTAACCTAGATGCTAGTTTCTTATACCAGGTTAATAGGTTGAAAATTAGCTATATGTTTGGAATTTTAAAGTAACATAGATATATTTGTTTTTATAGTTAAAGATGAAGGAAACATTTAACAAAAAATTTAAAGTAGATACACCTTTAAAATAATCTGATACATAAGTTAACTTGTAATTGCCTAGACATATGTGTTATTAGATTTTTCTCAAACTTCAAATATGTATGTTATTTTACTTTTTGAGAGGTCATTTCATTTTCATTTATGTATTGATAGCATATTGTTTTAGAAAGAGTTCATTAAAAAAGAAAGAATGGCTATGTATTTCCCCCTTAGGATCACCTTTGCAGTATCCCATAGGTTTTGGACCAATGTGTTTTCATTCTCATTGGTTTCCATAAATCGTTTAAGTTCTTCTTTGATTTCCTGGTTGACCCAAACATTCTTGAGCAGAGTGGTCTTTAACTTCCAAGTGTTTGAATTTCTTCCAAATTTTTTCTTGTGATTAAGTTCCAGTTTTAAAACATTATGGTCTGAGAATATGCAGGGAATACTCTCAATCTTTTGGTATTGGTTGAGACCTGATTTGTGACCCAGTATGTACTCTACTCTGGAGAAAGTTTCATGTGCACTTGAGAAGAATGAGTATTCTGTTGTTTTAGGGTGGAATGTTCTGTATATATCTATGAGGTCCATCTGGTGCAGTGTGTCATTCAAAGCTCTTGTTTCCTTGTTGATTTTCTGCTTAGATGATCTGTCTATTGCTGAGAGTGGAGTATTGAGGTCTCCTACAATTAACGCATTGTTATCAATATGACTCTTTATTTTGGTTAACAGTTGGCTTATGTAGTTGGCTGCTCCCATGTTGGGGGAATAGATATTTACAATTGTTAGATCTTCCTGTTGGATAGACCTTTTAAGAATGATGTAGTGTCCTTCTGTGTCTCTAACTACAGACTTTAGTTTAAAATCTAATTTGTCTGAAATAAGAATTGCTACCTCAGCTTTGTTTTGAGGTCCATTGACATGGAAGATGGATCTCCATCCCTTCACTTTCAGTCTGGATGTATCTTTAGGTTCAAAATGAGTCTCTTATATACCGCATATGGATGGGTCCTGTCTTTTTATCCAATCTGCAACCCTGTGCCGTTTTATGGGAGCATTTAGGCCGTTCACATTGAGAGTGATTATTGAAAGACATGAATTAATTGTCATCATGTTGCCTGTGAAGTCCTTGTTTCTATAGATTGTCTCTGTAAATTTCTGTTGTAGATCACTCTTGGGGTCTTTCTCCTTTTATAGAACCCCCCTTAATATTTCTTGTAGGGCCAGCTTAGCAGTCACATATTCTTTCAGTTTCTGCCAGTCTTGGAGCTCTGCATCTCTCCATCCATTCTAAATGACAGCCTTGCCAGATAAAGTGTTCTTGGCTGCATGTCCTTCTCATTTAGTACCTGAATATGTCTT
>NC_058419.1:97411574-97414921 GCF_002201575.2 Neomonachus schauinslandi | reverse complement strand
GTGTTCTTGGCTGCATGTCCTTCTCATTTAGTACCTGAATATGTCTTGCCCGCCCTTTCTGGCTTGCCAGGTTTCTGTGGATAAGTCTGATGTTATTCTGATGTTCCTCCCTCTGTACATAAGGAATCTCTTCCCCCTAACTGCCCTTAAGATGGTTTCCTTGGTTCTAAGACTTGTGAGTTTTACTATTACATGCTGGGGTGTTGGCCTGTTTTCCTTGATCTTGGGAGGGGTCCTCCCTGCTGTCCTAAGGGAGAAATACATAGCCATCCAAGCCTCACTCAAAAAAAAAAAAAAAAGAAAAAAAAAAAAATCCCAAACTTGCCAACTAACTTTACACCTTAAAGAACTAGATAAAAAGCAACAAACAATGCCTAAGCCACGCATTAGAAGTGAAATAATTAAGATTAGAGCAGAGATCAATGAATTAGAAACCAGAACACACTAGATCAGATCAACAAAACTAGAAGCTGGTTCTCTGAAAGAATGAATAAGATTGATACATCACTGGCCAGACTTATCCAGAAGAAAAGAGAAAGGACCCAAATTAATAAAATTATGAATGAAAGGGGAGAGATCACAACTAACACCAAGGAAATAGAAACAATTATTAGAAATTATTATCAACAACTATATGCCAATAAACT
Organism: Neomonachus schauinslandi; assembly: GCF_002201575.2. Lineage (NCBI taxonomy): Eukaryota > Metazoa > Chordata > Mammalia > Carnivora > Phocidae > Neomonachus > Neomonachus schauinslandi. Next base: position 97,414,274 of record NC_058419.1, on the reverse strand, counting down.
GAGCAATCTGGATGAAATGGAGGCCTTCCTGGAAACCTATAAGCTGCCAAGACTGAAACAGGAAGAAACTGACAGCCTGAATAGGCCAATAACCCGTAATGAGATTGAAGCAGTGATCAAAAACCTCCCAAAAAACAAGAGTCCAGGGTCTGATGGATTCCCTGGGGCATTCTACCAAACATTCAAAGAAGAAATAATACCTATTCTACTGAAGCTGTTTCAAAAAATAGAAACAGAAGGAAACCTTCCACACTCATTCTATGAGGCCAGGATTACCTTGATCCCCAAACCAGGCAAAGACCCTATCAAAAAGGAGAATTTCAGACCAATATCCCTGGTGAATATGGATTCCAAAATTCTCAACAAAATCCTAGCTAATAGGATCCAACAGTACACTAAAAGGATCATCCACCACGACCAAGTGGGATTTATCCCCGGGACGCAAGGGTGGTTCAACATTCGAAAATCAATCAATGTGATAGAACATATTAATAAGAGGAAAGAGAAGAACCATATGGTCCTCTCAACTGATGCAGAAAAAGCGTTTGACAAAATACAACATCCTTTCCTGATTAAAACTCTTCAGAGTATAGGGATAGAGGGAACATTCCTCAAGTTCATAAAATCCATCTATGAAAAACTCACAGCGAACATCATCCTCAATGGGGAAAAGCTGAGAGCCTTTCCCTTAAGATCAGGAGCACATCAAGGATGCCCACTCTTGCCATTATTGTTCAACATAGTACTAGAAGTCCTAGCAACAGCAATCAGACAACAAAAAGAAATAAAAGGTATTCAAATTGGCAAAGAAAAAGTCAAACTCTCTCTCTTCGCAGATGACATGATACTTTATGTGGAAAATCCAAAAGACTCAACCCCAAATTACTAGAACTCATACAGCAATTCAGTAATATGGCAGGATACAAAATCAATGTACAGAAATCAGTTGCTTTCTTATATGCTAACAATGCAACTGTAGAAAGAGAAATTAGAGAAACGATTCCATTTACAATAGCACCAAAAACCATAAGATACCTTGGAATAAACCTAACCGAAGAGGTAAAGGATCTATACTCTAGTAACTATGGAATACTCATGAAAGAAATTGAAGAAGACACAAAAAGATGGAAAAACATTCCATGCTCATGGATCGGAAGAATAAACATTGTTAAATGTCTATGCTACCCAGAGCAATCTATACTTTCAACGCCATCCCAATCAAAATTCCAATGACATTTTTCAAAGTGCTAGAAGAAACAATCCTAAAATTTGTATGGAATCAGAAAAGACCCTGAATCACTAAGGAAATGTTGTAAAAAAAAAAACAAACCTGGGGGCATCACGTTGCCCGATTTCAAGCTATATTATAAATCAGTGATCACCAAGACAGCATGGTACTGGCACAAAAACAGACACGTAGACCAATGGAACAGAATAGAGAGTCAGATATGGACCCTCAACTCTATGGTCAAATAATCTTCGACAAAGCAGGAAAAAATATGTAATGGAAAAAAGACAGTCTCTTCAATAAATGGTGCTAAGAAAATTGGACAGCCACATGCAGAAGAATGAAACTCGACCATTCTCTAACACCATTCACAAAGATAAACTCAAACTGGATGAAAGATCTCCATGTGAGACAGGAACCTGTCAAAATCCTAGAGGACAACATAGGCAGTAACCTCTTTGACATCAGCCACAGCAACTTCTTTCAAGATACATCTCCAAAGGCAACTGAAACAAAAGCAAAAGTGAACTTTTGGGACTTCAACAAGATAAAAAGCTTCTGCACAGCAAAGGAAAACAGTCAACAAAACAAAGAGGCAACCCACAGGATTGGAGAAGATATTTTCAAATAACACTATAGACAAAGAGCTGATATCCAAGATCTATAAAGAACTTCTCAAACTCCACACCCAAAAATCAAATAATCAAGTCAAAAAATGGGCAGAAGACATGAACAGACACTTCTCCAAAGAAGACATACAAATGGCTAACAGACACATGAAAAAATGTTCATCATCATTAGCCATCAGGGAAATTCAAATCAAAACCACACTGAGATACCACCTTACACCAGTTAGAATGGCAAAAATTGACAAGGCAAGAAACAACAAATGTTGGAGAGGTTGTGGAGAAAGGGGAACCCTCTTACACTGTTGGTGGGAATGCAAGTTGGTACAGCCACTTTGGAAAACAGTGTGGAGGTTCCTCAAAAATTAAAAAATAGAGTTACCCTATGACCCAGCAATTGCACTCCTGGGTATTTACCCCAAAGACACCGATGTAGTGAAAAGAAGGGCCCTATGCACCCCAGTGTGCATAGCAGCAATGTCCACAATAGCCAAACTGTGGAAAGAGCCGAGATGCCCTTCAACAGATGAATGGAAAAGAAGATGTGGTCCATATATACAATGGAATATTACTCAGCCATCAGAAAAGATGAATACCCAACTTTTACATCAACATGGATGGGACTGGAGGAGATTATGCTAAGTGAAATAAGTCAAGCAGAGAAAGTCAATTATCATATGGTTTCACTTATTTGTGGAACATAAGGAATAGTATGGAGGACATTAGGAGAAGGAAGGGAAAAATGAAGGTGGGGAAATTGGAGGGTGAGATGAACCATGAGAGGCTATGGATTCCGAGAAACAAACTGAGGGTTTTAGAGGGGAGGGGGTTCAGGGGATGGGTTAG
>NC_058419.1:97399586-97411564 GCF_002201575.2 Neomonachus schauinslandi | reverse complement strand
AACAAACTGAGGGTTTTAGAGGGGAGGGGGTTCAGGGGATGGGTTAGCCCAGTGATGGGTATTAAGGAGGGCACATACTGCATGGAACACTGGGTGTTATATGCAAACAATGAATCATGGAACACTACATCAAAAACTAATGATTTTATTTTATGGTGACTAACATGTCATAATAAAATAAAATAAAATAAAATATTTTGAAAAAGAAAGAAAGAAAACAACACTAATGAAAATAACAGAAAAATAGTAATGAGTAGAATCAAAGAAAATTAATAAAAACTCAATGGAAAAAACATAAACGATGTCCATAAAGGGTTTACATAGTTTTGTAATGATCAAGTTTAAATTTGACCCATTTAACTGTCAGTCACAATGAGAAGGGAGACAAGTTCAGTTACATAATTTTCATTAGAAAGGCACATTTAGGTTCCACCAGGCAAATTATGTTCTAAAAGGGATTTCTCCAAAGGAGCCACCAAGTGATACAGGAAACAAACTTTTAGTAAGTGGATATAGATTAGTAATGTAAACTTCTCTCCTGGACCATTTCCCACACACTCCGTCCCCCCTTTCACCTTGCTTTCTAATATTATATACTTGTGTAAGCTGCCTTACATTCCTCCTGAGGAAGGCAGAGAATGAACAACTTTTTAAGTAATTATTGAATTTATTTATTATACACAATTTCTTCAATATCATTGTGTTTAAAGATATTTGACCCTTTTCCAGTAAGCCCCAGACTGCTCTGTTTTTGCTTCATTCTACCTGCTTGTTATAGCTGATTTTGCTAATGGTCTCTGCCTCTTTGCTGTTTCTAAGCTACTAGAAAGTTAGGAATCAGATAATCAAGTTTGTCAGATTATATACAAGAGAGCAAACAGGCTCTGATTAAAAACAAACCAAACATGGGATAGTTTAAAGAGAAAATGCATAAAATGCATTCATTGTTGGATAGCATCTACTTTTGTCCACTCAGGGTCTGTTTTTTTGCTTACTTCCTGGTATTCAGCTTTAATTGCTACTTTCCAGATCGGTGAGGTAGTTCTGAAATATTAAACATTATTTGTACTGTTAATTTACAAATGTAGAAACAATATGTATGCAACTAAATTTTAAAGACATGCTTGTAATCTATGAGAAATTTTAAAAAGTGTAAAGAGAACTGTAACTAGCAGAAGAAATTCTTTTTCATTTATTTTTTATTAAGTTTTTAATTTTATTTTTTTATAATTATTATGTTCAGTTAGCCAACATATACCTCATCATTTGTTTTTGATGCAGTGTTCAATGATTCATTAGTTGCATATAACACCCAGTGCTCATCACAACACATGCCATCCTTAATGAAAAAAAAAGAAAAAAAGAAAAAGAAATTCTTTTTCAGAGTGTTCCCCATGCAAAAGTACATATCCCTAGGAGAAATGAAAAAAAATGGAAAGACTAAAACTATTCTCTTTTTCTTTTTTTAAAGTTCTTATTTTAATTCCAGTTAGTTAACATACAGTGCTATGTTAGTTTCAGGTGTACAACATAGTAATAGACTAAAACAATCCTTAACTTAATCAATTATCCCTGAACAGTTCCTTGTCACAGGGTGTTGTAATTTAAATGCACACCAGAACTATGACACTATTTGGGTAAACTGGTAAACTATGCAAATGAAGTTATTCTGATTTGTTGTGACATTTTAAAACAATCTATCCCATTCTTACCTTTTAGTATTTAAATTCAGTCCAAAAGAATGGGGAGAATTTTTTATATCAGATTCTAAAAAAGATTAAATATTTTGTGTTTCACCAAGTCAGAATCTTCCATAGTATACATAAATCATTATACTCTCCTATTTGAAAATGTAAGTTTTTTCACTGTTTAAAGAACTTGAATCTGAGTCATCTTCAGATGCTTCATCATCTACAGGCATTTGCAGTTGCTAACATTCAGAACTGTGAAATATCCTAAACTCCCAAGAGAGTCTGGCTGCTGCTCCCACTTTGTATGTTATTTTAGATAGGAGCTTTCTTTAATTACATTCATTTCTGTGTGTCACTATCCCTGAACAAACGAAGAATGTCTGAAGATGTTCTTGGGTTTCTCTTCTAGGCAGAATGTTCTGGGACGTCTGTTCCTGTTCCAGATATGTGATACCTCAAATACCCCTTCATTTCTGACCACTCTAAATCTAGACTACACTTTTCCCTCTTAGTCTTATTTTGTACATGATAATTTTATGCAATTATAAACAAATTTACAGATTGAGAGCACCAGGGAGTGTTTAAAAAGAAAAAAGAGACTTGGGGCACCTGACTAGCTTAGTCAGTGAAGTGTGAGACTCGATCTTGGGGTTGTAGGTTTGAGCCTCATGTTGGGCATAGAGATTACTTAAAAAATAAAATCTTAGGGGAAAAAAAAAAAGAAAAAAAAAGACATAACTCAACTGCAAAATCTCCAGATAGAATGGAGCAGAGCTCAAAACACTGATAAAAGAAATCATACAGTTTGTAGAGTAAGAATTTTTTGTGTGTGAGCATTAGCATCTAATAAAATTATTTTGTTTTAAAAGCTTTGAGTGATCTACTTTTCGGTTAGGAGTTCATTCCTGACAATTATAAGAGTGGACTCTATTTACTGTATGATATAGTTAAATACTGTTATTTTTATTTAATTAATTTCTCAATTATTTTAAATGACAAATTTGCACTGAGCTTAATTAACATTTAATATAATATTTAAGTATAATGCTGAAATTTGGTAATAATTTACATTATCTTATCATTGACCTTTATATTTTTAAATTATATAATTTCCTTCACAATGTGTCAGAGTTCCTTCATATTAGATTAGATTAGAAAAATTCTTATTTTATTGGAATAATAATTTAAAATATTTTAAACACATAAAAAATTAAAAACATGCAATTGGCCCTCTTTGGGTGCTCCCAGTAATTCCATAAATCTAAATTTTAATCTCAAAATGTATTTTATTTTAATTCATTGTTCAAAAAACTTTAAAAATAAAAAAATTCTTTTTCATCAAGATTTTGTTTAGCTAAATATGAAACAAATGTAAAATTGCCAAAGTTTTTAAAACATGTATTATACTGTATTACTAGAAATTAAAAATTCAGAACACATAGGGTGATAATTTTCTCATCAGCTCCAGTCATTCCCAGAGCTGAAATTATGTACCAAAATTTTACAGGAAAATGAACAACCTGTGGCACATGTCGAGGTGAGCCACCTATACCTATAATATCATAAAGAGTATTCTTACTGCTCTTAGAATGTTCTCTGCTCTTCCTGTTCATCTGCACCCCACCCCAACCACTGGCAACCACTGATCTTTTGATTGTTTCCAAAGTTTTGCCTCTTCCAGAATGTCATTTAGTTGGAATCATAGTAATATGCATTTATCTCTTCCATGTCTTTTCATGTCTTTATAGCTTATTTCTTTTTAGCACACAATAATATTCCACTGCCTCATTGTACCATAGTTTATCCATTCACCTACCAAAAGACATGTTGGTTTCTTCCAAGTTTGGGCAATTAAGAGTAAAGTTACTATAAACATTCATGTGCAGTACTTTGTGTCAATATAACTTTTAAAAATTTTGAGTAAATACTGAGGAGTGCATTGCTGGATGATATGGCAAGAATATGTTTAGCTTTGTAAGAAATTTCCAAATTAATCTTCCAAAGTGCTTGTGCCATTTGGCATTCCCACCAGCAGTGTATTAGAGTTCCTGTTGCTCCACATCCTTGCCAGAAGATACATTTTTCATACCTTTGGAATGATTATCAACTCCAATTTTTGATACTTTCAAAGACTGCCACTATCTTTATAATCTATACTACTTGTTACTACAGGGATGAATATGCATCAGATTATTTTTCTTTAACTTTTAGTTTGGTAACTATTTTCCCACAAAAAGAGAACAAATTTTAAAAATTATTTTTTTGTCCACAACAAAATATTTAGACATGCAAGAAGTGAGAAAATTGGGATGTGAAGTCATTATCAGCAATTTCAGAGAAAATTTTTAGAACTATTTTCACATATCAGTCCTTCAAAATAACATTTATCACACTTATATGTCAGAGAATCTCCTACATATGAAAGTTAAGTATTAAGTAAAAGTTAAATATTTAGGGTGCCTGGGTGGCTCAGATGGTTAAGCGTCTGCCTTCGGCTCAGGTCATGATCCCAGGGTGCTGGGATCGAGTCCCACATCAGGCTCCCTACTCCTTGGGAGCCTGCTTCTCCCTCTGCCTCTCTCCCTCTCTCTCTCTGTCTCTCATGAATAAAGAAATAAAATCTTAAAAAAAAAGTTAAATATTTAAAGGGGAAATCACAATACAATATTATATAAATTAGTAACAAACATAAAGGAACTAACTGATAACAGCACAATAATACGAGGGGACTTTAACACCCCACTTACATCAATGGACAGATCATCTTAACAGAATATCAACAAGGAAACAATGGCTTTGAATGACACACTGGACCAGATGGACTTAGCAGATATATTTAGGACATTCCATGCTGAAACAGCAGATTACACATTCTTCTCAAGCTCACCTGGAACATTCTCCAGAATAGATCACATATTAGGTCACTGTAAAAGAGGCCTCAGTAAATACAAAATGATTGAAGTCCTACCATGCACCTTTTCTGACCACAACGATATGGAACTAGAAGTCAACCACAAGAAAAAAATCGGGACAGACCAGAAATACATGGACGTTAAACAACACGCTACTAAACAATGAATGGGTCAAATAGGAAATGAAAGAAGGAAAAAAAAAACATACCTGGAAACAAATGAAAATGAAAACACAATGGTCCAAAACTTTGGGATGCAGCAAAAGCAGTCCTAAAAGGGAAGTATATAGCAATACAGGCCTACCTCAAGAAGCAAGAAAAATCTCAAATACACAACCTAACCTTACACCTTAAGGAGCTACAAAAAGAACAACAAATGAAGTCTAAAGCCTGCCAGAGGAAAAAAATAATAAAGATTAGAGCAGAAATAAGTGATACAGAAACTAAAAAGACAGTGGAACAGATCAAATAAACCAGGAGCTGGTTCTTTGACAAAATGAATAAAATTGATAAACCTCTAGCCGGACTTATCAAAAAGAAGAGAGAAAGGACCCAGATAAATAAAATCACAAATGAGAGAGGAGAAATAACAACCAACACCACAGAAATATCAGCAATTGTAAGAAACAATGGGTAAGTTATGAAAAAGCTAAGTGTTGAAGATTTCTGAATAAATGTTTTAAAATAACATGTAGCTAGCTGGGCTTTGGAATCCCAGCTGTATAGGACTGGGAATGTCCTATGGTATGTTGCCGTGTGAAATCATTTCATCACAAGGCTTGCTCAATATGTATGATTTTTGTTTGTTTCTGTTTTTTTTCTTTTTGTATGTTTGTTTTTGTATTTGCTCTTTGTCAAATTTCTGTATTTTGTGCAGTGCCAGGACAGTGTTTTGGAAATGAGAGGAAAAAGATCTGATCTCTAGCAAATATAAATCTTTGCCCTCTATATAACTTTAAAAATGAAAGAGTATTTTCCACATATGGCCCTCACAACAACCCAGTGAGAGAGGACAGGAATGATTATCCACATTTTATAGGAATGAAACTGAAACTCAGATTTTGTGACTAATTCAAATTCACCAGAGCTAGAAAATAGAAGAAAGTGGGTTCAAACCCTGATATATCTGTCTGTAATCCAACCTCCCAACCTGCTTTCCATCATTCACAGTTGTAATTAAAACATTTACTAAGTAAAAAAGAAATCATGTAAGTTAGTATAATTTCATGCCCTTATTTATCAATAAAAACTAATTCTTTAGGAAGAAGAGTTAAGATGGCAGAGTAGTATGTGGAATCTATGCTTGCCTCATCCCTTGCATACAGCTAGATAAATATCAAATCATTCTGAACACCCAGGAAATCAATCTGAGGACTAAACGAAAAAACTGTACAACTACAGGGAGAAAAGAGGCCACATCATGGAAAGTAGGAGGTGTGAAGATGTGATTTGGGGGGAAAAGAATCACTGGTGCTGGGGACAGGAGGGAGCCCTGATCAGGGAGAGAAGAGAGAAAGAGAGAGAGAGAGCAGGGCACAAGGCATTGCACAAGAAAAACACTTCCCCAAAATCATTGACAGGGAAAAGGAGAGAGGCTAATAACTGCAAGTTTTTACAAGTAGTGGAGCTCAAATTCTGAAGTTTTAGATGTCTGCACCATTGCCAGGTTGGAGCCTGGTGGGCATAGAGATGCTTCTATGGTGAAGGAGGGCAGAGACCCAGAAGCAGACAATGTGGTCTGAGGATCCCCTGAGTTGCACTGGGAGAGACAGTCCCCCTTCTTGGAGCGCATTTGGACAAGGCAGCACTGCCCCTCTGGGGACAAAAGAGCTGGAGGGCACCATTGAGCTGCCCCATTCATTAGCATAGGAACAGAAGCACCTACTGAAGGCACCTAACCTGGACACCGGTTTTTGCTGTGCTTTATCATAAAGTCCAAGCCCTTGCACATTCCTGTGACTGCCCTTCTGGGACAAACTGGCACCACCCACAGCATGGCAAGATTCTCCCCCAGAGGATCAATGCAGGTCCATGCTGCACTGGGTCCCTATAATTTGGAGTTTTGAAACCCAGCCAGCATGCCTGAGGTAAAACACAGGAGTACTACACTGCCAGGTGGAGAGACAGTTCAGACACAGACAGGGTGAAGGCAGGGATCTGAGAGATGCCTGGAACAAAGAACGGGAGCTTGTTAGCTGGTCTGTGAAGGCTTTCTGAACAGCGGCAGGCAAAAAATCTCCTCTTGGGGCATAAGAGAGCCAACTGATGCCATTTTTACCACCACCAATCAGCACAGACAGACTCTGGTGAGCAGCATAGCACCCACACCGGAGGCTTGAGCCACTTACACCAAGGCACACTCCCCTACACTCTACAGGTGCTTTTTTTTTTTTTTAACTAGGACAAGTGTGCCTGAGACTCAGAACAGCAGCAGGCTGCTCCCCCAGAAGACCAGTACAAACCCCTGACACACACCTTGCATACTGACCACAGACTGCTGCAAAGTTTCAGCTCTGGAGAAATAGGATGTAGCCTCTTTTAACAAGACCAAAACACACCTAGTTAAGACAGGCCATACGCTGGCCAAGGTCCAAACATTCCCCATTGCAAGAAAAGAGAAACTGCAGAGGAGTGACCTGAGGAAAAGAGGAGCCAAAACACAACAGCAGAGTGCACACAGCACACACCAGAAACACTTCCTGAAGCACCAGGTCCTGGACAGGATATGACCTCTTCTTCATAAAGTCATTACTCTCAGGAGCAGAAAACATAACAGACTTTCCGAACACAGAGAAGAACACAGAGACCTAGACAAAAATGCTAAGATAGGGGAATTCATCTGAAAAGAAAGAAAAAGAAGAAGTCACTGCCAGGGATCTAATAAAAACAGATATGAGCAATATGTCTAAACCAGAATTTAAAACAACAATCCTAAGGATACCAGCTGGGCCAGAAAAAAAGCACAGAAGACCCAGTGAATCCCTTATCACAGAGAAAAAAAGACCTGAAAACTAGTCAGGCCAAAATAAAAAATGCTATAACTGAGATGCAAAGTGAACTGGATGTATTGACAACAAGGATGGAAGAAAGAGAGGAACAAATAAGTGCTATAGATGATAGAATTATGGAAAATAATGAAGCAAAAAAGAAGAGGGAAAGAAAAATATTGGATCACAAATGTTGACTTAGGAAACTCGGTGACTCCATAAAGCATAATAACATTTGTGTCATAGGAGTCCCAGAAGAAGAGAGGGAAAAAGGAGCAGAAGAATGTTTATTTGAGCAAATTATAGCTGAAAACTTCCCTAATCTGGGGACAGAAACAGACATCTAAATCCAGGAGGCACAGAGAGCTCACATCAAAATCAGCAAAAGCAGGCCAACAACAAAACATATCACAGTAGGATTTGCAAAAGACAGAGATAAGAAAAGAATACTGAAAGTAATAAGGGAAAAGAAATCCCTAACCTATTAGGGAAGACAGATAAGATTAGCAGCAGATCTCTCCACAGAAACTTGTCAGGCTAGAAGAAACTGGCAGGGATATATTCAACATGCTGAATAGGAAAAGTATGCAGCCAAGAAAACTATCCAGCAAGGCTGTCATTCAGAATAGAAAGAGAAAGAAAGAGTTTCCAAGGCAAAAACTAAAGGAGTTCATGACCACTAAACCAGCCCTGCAAGAAATATTAAAGGGGACTCTTTGAGTGGGAAAGACCAAAAGCAACTAAATAAAGGAACAGAGAAAATCTCCAGAAACACTGACTTTACAGGGTATACAATGGCACTAAATTCATATAGATCAGTAATCACTCTGAATGAAAATGGACTAAATGCTCCAATCAAAAGACATAGGGTATCAGAATGCATTAAAAAAAAAAAAAGTCCCTTCTATGTGCTGCATACAAGAAACTCATTTTAGACATAAAGATATCTGCAGATTGCAAGTGAAGGGATGGAGAACCATTTATCATCTTAATGGATGTCAAAAGAAAGCTGGAGTGGCCATACTTATATCAGACAAACTAGACTTTAAACCAAAGACTGTAATGAGAGATAAGGAGGGCACTATATCATAATAAAGGGGTCTACCCAACAAGAAGATCTAAGAATTGTAAATATTTATGCCCCCAACTTGGGAGCACCCAAATATATAAAACACTTCATAATAAACATAAAGAAGCTCACTGATAATTTAACACCCCACTTAAAGCAATGGACAGATCATATAAGCAGACAATCAATAAGGAAACAGTGGCTTTGAATGACACACTGTCCTAAATGGACTTAACAGATATATATAGAACATTCCCTCCTAAAGCAGCAGAATACACATTCTTTCCAAGTGCACATATGACATTCTCCAGAATGGATCACATACAGGGTCACAAATCAACCCTCAACAAGTACAAAAAGATTGAGATCATACTACGCATATTTCCAGACCACAACACTAAGGAATGAATGGGCTAACCAGAAAATTAAAGAAGAAATAAAGAAATACATGGAGGCAAGTGAAAATGAAAACATGACAGCCCAGAACCTTTGGGATGTAACAAAAGTGGTCCTAAGAAGGAAGTGTATATATTAAAGGCCTATCTCAGGAAGCAAGAAAAGTCTCAAATACAAAACATAACCTTACACATAAAGGAGCTAGAAAAGGAACAGCAAAATAAAGCCTAAAGCAGGCAGAAGAAGGGAAATAATAAAGATTACAGCAGAAATAAATGATATAAAAACAGAATGAAACAACAGAACAAATCAATGAAACTAGGAGCTGCTTCTTTGAAAGAATTAATAAAATTGATAAATCCCTAGCCAGACTTCCCAAAAGGAAAAGAGAAAGGTCCCAAATAAATAAAATCACAAATGAAAGAGGAGAGAGAACAACCAACAACACAGAAATGCAAACAATTCTTAAAGAGTATTATGAAAAATTATATGACAACTAATTGGGCAATCTGGAGAAATGGATAAATTCCTAAAAACATATAAACTACCAAAACAGAAACAAAGAAAATTTGAACAGACCCATAACCAGCAAACAAATTGAATCAGTAAACAAAAATCTCCCAACAAACAAATGTCCACAGCCAGATATCTTCCCATTTAAACTACCGAATGTTTAAAGAACAGTTAACACCTATTTTTGTCAAACATTTCCAAAAAAATAAAAATGGAAGGAAAACTTCCAAACTCATTAAGAAGCCAGCATTATCTTGATTCTAAAACCAGACAAAGATTCTACTAAAAAGGCAAATTACAGGTCCATATCCCTGATGAACATGGGGATGGAAAAATTCTCAACAAGATACTAGCAAATTGAATCCAACAGTACATTAAAAGAATTATTCACCAAGATCAAGTGGGATTTATTGCTGGGCTGCAAGGGTGATTCAGTATTCACAAATCAATCAACGTGCTATACCACATTAATAAAAGGTAAGAACCATATGATCCTCTCAATAGATGCAGAAAAAGCATTTGACAAAGTACAGCATCCATTTTTGATAAAAACCCTCAACAAAGTAGTGATAGGGGGGCATACTGCAACATCATAAAGGACATATATGAAAGACCCACAGCTAATATCATCCTCACTGGGGAAAAACTGAGAGCTTTTCCTCAATGGTCTGTAACAAGACAGGAATGTCCTATCTCACTGCTTTTATTTAAAATAGTACTGAAAGTCCTAGCCTGAGCAGTCAGACAACAAAAAGAAATAAAAGGCATCCAAGCAAAGAAGAAGTCAAACTTTCACTATTTGCAGGTCACATGATAATCTATGTAGAAAACCCAAAAGACTCCACCAAAAAATTGCTAGAACTGATACATGAATTCAGCAGTCACAGGATACAAAATCAGTGTACAGAAATCTGTTGCATTTCTATATATTGATAATGAAGCAGTAGAAAGAGAAATCAGTGAATTGATCCCATTTACAATTGCACCAAAAACTACAAGATACCTAGGAATAAACCTAACCAAAGAGGTAAAAGATCTGTATTCTGAAAACTATAATACACTGACGAAAGAAATTGAAGATGACACAAAGAAATGGAAAAACATTCCATGCTCATGGATTGGGAGAAAAAATGCTATTAAAATGTCTATAATACCCAAAGCAATCTACACATTTAATACAATCCCTATCAAAATACCACCAGCATTTTCACAGATCTAGAACAAACCATCCTAAAATTTGTATGGAATCAGAAAAGAACCCAAATAGCCAAAGCAACTTTAAAAAGAAAAGAGAAGCTGGAGGCATTACAATTCTGGATTTCAAGCTGTATTACAAAGCTGTAGCCATCAAGATAGTAGGGTACTGGCACAAAAACAGACACATCGATCAGTGGAATAAAATAGAAAACCCAGAAATGAACGCACAACTGTATGGTCAACTAATCTTCGACAAAGCAGGAAAGAATATCCAACGGAAAAAAGACAGTCTGTTCAACAAATGGTGTTGGGAACATTGAACAGCCACATGCAGAAGAATAAAACTGGACCACTTTCTTACATCATACATAAAAATAAATTCAAAATGGATGAAAGACCTCAATGTGAGACAGGAAACCATCAAAATCCTAGAGGAGAACACAGGCAGCAACCTCTTTGACCTCAACCACAGCAACTTCTTACTAGACACATCGCCAGAGGCAAGGGAAGCAAAAGCAAAAATGAACTATTGGGACTTGATCAAAATAAAAAGCTTCTGCGCAGCAGAGGAAACAATCAACAAAACTAAAAGGCAACCTACAAGCTGGAGAAGCCATTTGCAAATGACATATCTGATAAAGGATTAGTATCCAAAATCTACAAAGTACTTATAAAACTCAATACCAAAAAGTGAAAAATCCGGTTAAGAAATGGGCAAAATACATGAATAGATACTTTTCCCAAGAGGACATACAAATGGCCAACAGACACATGAAAAGATGATCAACATCACTCATCATCAGAGAAATACAAATCAAAGCCACAATGAGATACCACTTCACACCTGTCAGAATGGCTAAAATTAACAACACAGGAAACAGCAGATGTTGGTGAGGATGCAGAAAAAGGGGAACCCTCTTCCACTGTTGGTGGGAATGCAAGCTGGTGTTAGCCACTCTAGAAAACAGTATGGAGTTTCTTCAAAAAGTTAAAAGCATAACTACCGCTTGACCTAGCAATAGCACTAGTAGGTATTTACCCAAAGGTTACAAAAGTACTGATTTGAAGGAACACATGCACCCTGATGTTTATGGCCAAATCATGGAAAGAGCCCCAATGTCCATCAACTGATGAATGGACACAGAAGATATGCCACATCTTTGGTTTTATATATATATATATATATATATATATATATATATATATATATATAT
>NC_058419.1:97184747-97399576 GCF_002201575.2 Neomonachus schauinslandi | reverse complement strand
ATATATATATATATATATATATATATATATATATATATATATATATACTAACTTTAGTTGATATATCAACTAAATAAAGAAGATTTGGTATATATATAATGGAATATTACTCAGCCATAAAAAAGAATGAAATCGTTCTCTTTACAATGACATGGATGGAGCTCAAGAATATTATGCTAAGTGAAATAAGTCAGTCCGAGAAAGACAAATACCGTTATTTGTTCACTCATATGTGGAATTTAAGAAACAAAATTCATAAACATAGTGGAAGGGGGAAGAAAAAAGAAGAGAGGGAAGCAAACCTTAAGGGACTCTTTACTATAGAGAATAAACTCAGGGTTGATGGAGGGTGGTGGGCAGGGTATTGGCTAAATGGGTGATGGGTATTAAGGAGGGCACTTGTTATGAGTACTGGGTGTTCTATGTAAGTGATGAATCACTAAATCTTACTCCTGAATCCAACATTGCAGTATATGTTAACTAACTAGAACTCAAATAACTTGAAACAATCAAACAAAAAAGAAATTTAAAAAAAAAGAGACATTCTTTAGAAGTGAAGTAAATTTTTACAGGTCTTTTTGGTAATACCATTTAGCTTTCAATATAGAATTATATATTTTATTGTTGCTTTTTATTGTTTTTTAAAAGTTTTTATTTAAATTCCAGTTAACATACAGTGTAATATTAATTTCAGTTGTATAATGTAGTGATACCACACTTACATGCAACACCTGGTGCTCATCAAAACAACTGCAGTGCTTAATCCCCATCACCTCTTTAACCCATCCCCCTACCACCTCTCCTCTGGTAACCATCAGTTTGTTCTGTATAGTTAAGAGTCTGTATTTTGGTTTGCTTCTCTCTTTTTTCCCCCATGCTCATTTGTTTTGTTTCTTAAATTTCACATATGAGTGAAATCATATATTATTTGTCTTTTTCTGACTTATTTCCCTTAGCATAATACTCTCTAGTATCACAGAGCAGGGAGCCCTATGTGGGACTTAATCCCAGGACCCTGGGATCATGACCTGAGCCAAGGGCAGATGCTTAACTGACTGAGCCACCCAGTCACTCCCATTATCAGTGGTTTAATTAAAGTGTGATGAATATTCATTCATTGCCCAAGTTTTACCTGACTCTTATTGTGACACTTGGATTGAATAAACTATTCTTGCTGTCCTGGACAGAAATCATAATTGTATAAGGCTGATCATTTGCATTTATATTCCAAAATACTACTAAAATATCAGATATTGCCTCATTAGATTTGATGACACTTTTGGGTCTGAGGTAGACCAGGAAACAACAATCATTTAAGCCACCTGGGTTTGGAACTGATAGAGAGATGGTCAAAGAAATGAGTTAACTGGATATAAAAATGTTCACTGTATTAGTATCAGAGCTATTAAGGAATGCATCTAAATTGGAGAGCAAAAAACTGGTCTTTACTGTTTAAGTCAGAATATGTATTATCAAAGCATTCTCTGAATGATTTACTTTTGCTTCCGGCATGAGGCTACTTTAAAGTCACTATTGATGCCAAATCAATTTAACCCAGAAAGATACTTATATAATTCAAAGATGAATTTTAATCACTGTGTGAGTTGGTCTATTTCTATTTCATCCTTATTTATACAGTTTAGTCCTTTAGGGTACCAACCTAAAGGAAAGTTTACTAAGGTTTGTTCATCTCTGTGGGTTCTATATTTCATATATATATATAATTTTAGTGGGTTCTATATTTTAATTTCTATCTTCCTGGCCCCATGAGCCAAAAAAAATTTTCCGTTGGGCGCCTGGGTGGCTCAGTTGGTTAAGCGACTGCCTTCGGCTCAGGTCATGATCCTGGAGTCCCTGGATCGAGTCCCGCATCAGGCTCCCTGCTCGGCGGGAGCCTGCTTCTCCCTCTCCCACTCCCCCCTGCTTGTGTTCCCTCTCTCGCTGTGTCTTTCTCTGTCAAATAAATAAATAAAATCTTAAAAAAAAAAAAAAACAAATTCTCCGTTGAGCATCTCAACTCCTTAGCTGCTGATTTAGGAATCAACCATTGCCTTGAGAAGAAAAGTGACACCAGATAGATCACTTGTCTTGGTTTTTCTTATCATCTGAATATAGCTCTGAAAATGCTTATACATTGGTAGCTTACCAGTATCTTCAAAATTTTAAAATTGCTTTGTCTAGCTTTTCTAGTAGTTCTCAGCTGGATGGCTGGTATGAATCAAGCTATTTCACCATTGTCCTCAGATAAAGTTTTGACAAAATACTCTAGCTACCTTTATTTGGCAATATGACTGTAGTGTGAATAAATCATATAGTCCTACCACAACTATAGACCATGGTGCTTGGAAGCAATGAGAAAAATATGATAAAATATGTGGTTTAAATGGCCCATCTTGATGACTATGTGGAAAATAGATTACATTGGAGATAAGTTGGAGTCAGGATTCCAGTGAGTAAATTATTGCACAAAAGATGATAAGTGTGAATTAAAGCAGTTGAAGTGGAGATAAAATGATAGGGACTTGGGCGCCTGGGTGGCTCAGCTGGTTGAGCGACTGCCTTCAGCTCAGGTCATGATCCTGGAGTCCCGGGATCGAGTCCCGCATCGGGCTCCCTGCTCAGCGGGGGGTCTGCTTCTCCCTCTGACCCTCTTCCCTCTCTTGCTATCTGTCTCTCATTCTCTCTCTCTCAAATAAATAAATAAAATCTTAAAAAAAATGATAGGGCCTTGTTTTTATATGTTTTAAAAATAGAACCAACTAGTGACTGGATAAGATATGAGGTTTTTTGTTTTTTTGTTTTCTTTTAAAGATTATTTATTTATTTATTTGAGAGAGAGAATGAGAGAGAGCACATGAGAGGGGGGAGGGTCAGAGGGAGAAGCAGACTCCCTGCCGAGCAGGGAGCCCGATGCGGGACTCGATCCAGGGACTCCAGGATCATGACCTGAGCCGGAGGCAGTCGCTTAACCAACTGAGCCACCCAGGCGCCCAAGATATGAGGTTTTATGTCAGTCCTTACCTTGTGGACATAAAATGATCCTGACCTTGAAAAACTGAGTTTATGGTAATGCAGTTTTCCAAGCCAAGAAAATAAATAGGAAAAAGAGTCTTTTTTTAGGGAAGATAATGTGCTGTTTTTGAGCTAGTTGATTTTGAGGTTAAGAGACTCTTCTAAAAAGTAGAGAAACTGTGAGCAGAAAGACAAGTTAGCACAAGGTATTATAATAGCGTAAGCTCCAATTTTCTAATGACCCTTTCAAGTTGAAGTTCAATGTAATGCTGTAAACACTTACTAAGCACCTGTGTACAAAACATTGTACTAAGTACCATGAGATACAATGCACTGTTTCAAACTATTCTAAAAATAGTAAGTATGTTTGGAGATACACTTAAACAAAGAATCAAAATACATTAAAGTTTTCTGATTTCTAATTTAGTGCTCTTTCCACTGTACCATGAGATGTATGGATGGAAATTGGTGATATCATAGACACTATAAAAAAATCAACATGTTTGATCACTGAAAAAATATGGGCGAAAAGTTAGGGCCTGCTAGAAGAAAGAAAGAATTAATAATGATAATTTTTGAGTTATATGTATACATAAATATGGTGTCAATGCAATAGAATTGTAGAGAGAAAAGAGATGGTATATCATATTCTATGATTATCTGGCAAATTTTTAAGGTCCAAATAAATTTCTACATGGACATTAGTCACAGCAAAAGGGAGATTTATATAGAGAGCTCAGGAAACCCTGATTATCATAGAGAAGGTATGGTTTGGCAGACTATATAGTGTTATTTACCTCATTTTGGATGTTATCAATATTTATGCAGTTTATTTTGCATCTTTTGGCAAACATATCACACTGTTTCATTTCAGACAAGAAAAACCATCAAATAAATAGCTGATAAATTAATTCTTAAATTATTTGTGCATGCAAACTTTGGGTTTCTGAACCTGAATGCAGGGCATGCAACATTTCTATATTAAATTTTAAGTGGTTGTTTTTTCACCAATGTGCTTCTTATTTTTAAAGATATTAGGTGAAACGTTATGCCTTTAAGTTCTTGATCAACTCTACAACCATGAAATTAATTGACTCCTAAAATATACCACACTCTCATCCTCATTTTTTTGAAAAAATAATTAGGAAGTCTTCAAAGATGAGACTGCATATAATAGAAGTTTTTTTAAAATAGATATTGAAACAATAGATATATGAAACAAAAACTGTCATTGGGTGCGGAAAGGTAAATTTCCATCACACATATGTAAAGTAATACCACATTTCTGGTGGGAGGAATGCCCTGATGTGTTAATTGGTCTACATTTATCCCAATCCCCATATGCTCAGAAAATAGCAATGAATGATGAAAGACTTTCTTTCGGATATTTTGTAACTTCATTAATTCTCTGGAGCGTCTGGCTTGTACATTCTGTCAATCAACAGAGTGTTTACTGCCTACAAAAATGGACATATATTGGCATTTTAATTTTTAAGCAATAAAAGTTAAAAAGTTAGTCTGCCAATGACTATGTGAATTGTTTCCAGAGCTTATGAATCACTATAAAGATTTCTAATGCCACTTCCTATAGTCATTTCAATGTTGCATCATTCTAAAGTAACCTAGTCACAAACATTTACATGGGAGAATTAAGTGTAAAATAGCCACTTCATTTCAAGGAGTAGAAATTGTAAGTATCAATAAAATAGTGTTATGCACTCCACCTGGCATTTTAGAAAAGCTACTCTGGATTACATGAAACAGTCAATGGCTGGATTCACATTTTCCTTTTTGTTCTTATGTAGTTTAACTCACAGTGACAGTCTTCCCATACATTGGGAAATGATGCTAGTAGAGATTTATTTCTGTCTTCTACCAGTTCTGACTGTATAGCTGCATGATTCTAGCTTTGCCCCTAGGGTTATTTTTAGAGTCCAGTTGCCATACTTATACAGAGAGATATAATTATAGTTAAATAAAACTGCTTGCTGGGAAAATAAGGAGAATTACTCTCCAGAGGTTAGAACTAGAGATGTTGGTAGAAGATAATGGTAGAAATTAGAGTGAGAGAGAGAGATTATATCTCTATATATGTACAGCTTGTTTAGCAATATGAATTAAAAAATAAAATGTAGTGCTGTTTAACATGGTGAATACCCATCACTGGGCATTTTAAAACAGAAGTTGAACCATACCCTATTTTCACTCACTATTCTATCTCTATCACTTTGTAGATTGCCTATCACCTAGAACGGGTCCAAAAATATTTTAAATCAAAAAACAGTTGACTGACTGAATGAGGGACTAACAGTGAATGAATGGATTTGTAGAAGGGATTCCTACAAGGATAAAACAATGGCAAGAGACAAACTTCTTATAGTCTCATATCGTTGTGAGGTCTACCAAGTCAACACATGGGTTTTGCAGACCCATGTGTCAAATCTGGAAATAGGAATGTGAGTTCCAAAGCAATGATGCTTATACTGAAAGCTTCATCAAGTTAGTTCTGGACTGAGCTTAAAATATGGGGAATGTAGGAAGAGAAATAGAGTTGTATGACAAGTATAGAAATGCAACTGTCATAAAGGTGACAAAAATGAGATAACTTGCCTCACAGACTAACATTATTTTTACACTCTTTGTCAGCAGCAAGATATCCAAGGCCATGCTGAGAAATGAAGTTTAAAGCAATACTGGAACAATGGCAGTGACACCAATAGGGAATTTTCCCCTATGTAAAGATTACTTTGTTGGGCCTGGCTGAATAGTGCTTTCTCCCTCATACAGAAAATTAATTCTAACAGGGAACTAAAGTTTGAAGTAATCTTGAACACTAGAAATTGTAAGATGCTTGCTCCAGGTCCTCATTTGTCAGAAAGGACTTCACCTTGGGACATGAACAAGAAGGAACCTCACCACTGCTTGTAGTGAACATTATCTAAGCTGTCACTCCTAAATCGCAGGTGTAGATAGACCTGAAAAATAACTGTGTGGGAATCAACTCACAACAACCAATGTCACTTAGATAATCAGTCTAACACTCAAATGCTTCCTGTCTGAAGAGACCTAGCAACAAATTTGTTCATAACATCATGAAGAGTCTTGATGAAGAACACTCACATCACAAATAAAATGAGACCCCTTTTTAAAACCATAATGAAATAAAGACATATGTCCCATATTTGACAAACATCAGTATTCCCAGTATCTTTTTTCTCTACAAAATCACTGGTAGTCAACTAGCATTTTGAGAATGTTCTCTTATACTTTAAATTATTTTCCATAACCAAACAAATCACTAGTCCCCTGGATATCTAAATTTCTAGAATTCCTAGTGCTTTGATCTATGTTCTCCAGAATTAAATTTTATTGTTTTTACACTATGGTCCTCTACTGAGGATACATGATATATTTTTGACTTCCATGATATATTTTTAATGTTCACAATAACCCTATTGTGATATCATTACTCTTATTTTGTATATGTGGAAACAGGAAGAGAATGCCTGCTTAAGATCAAGTTGATAATAAATGGTAGGAACTTACAATTCTGATGAAGGATTAACAGAGATCAACTTAACCTTCTTGCGTCAACCATATGCAAAATAGGCAAAATACATAAATCAACATTTTTCAAGGCACTGTTCATCAGGCAAGGAAGGACATTGACCCCACTGAGATGGGAATCAAACACAGTGAGCCCGGGGCGTCTGGGTGGCTCAGTTGTTAAACGTATGCCTTCGGCTCAGGTCATGATCCCAGGGTCCTGGGATTGAGCCCCGCATCGGGCTCCCTGCTCCACGGGAAGCCTGCTTCTCCCTCTCCCACTCCCCCTGCTTGTGTTCCTGCTCTCACTGTGTATCTCTCTGTCAAATAAATAAACAAAATCTTTAAAAAAAAAAAAACACAGTGAGCCCTATGATTGCCCCAGATTAATGCCTTGAGATTTTCCTGTGCAGAAAGGCAGAACATAGACAGAGCTCAGCAGACTCTTCAAGGTGAGCAGATAGAGATCAAAGTCTGGGGAGAACAAGGAAGCTATAGTTTATAGGACAGAGTACAAGAAAAGCAAGAGTTTCTCAGAGAATTCCAGAGATTTTCATCAATGAATTTGGGTCAAGTATTATCAAATAAATATGCAAGTATTCACCTGAGTACTGATTAGCACATGTGTATGAGGAAATTATTAGACATTAAGAAAAGTAGCACCCAAAACTATTATTGGTCATAAAAGTACCTGGTGTTCACACACAGGACTTGGAATGGTGCTTCATCCTACATGTGACATAGGAAAACCTCAGTATTCATGGGATACTGGGTAGAGTACACAGAAAGGTCTTGTCTCTGTATGGGTACATTAGTCTGCTAGGGCTCCCTAAAATATCACAGACTGAATAGCTTAAACAACAGACATTTACTTTCTCACAGTTCTGGAGGCCAGAATTCCATGTTCAAGGTGATGGCAAATTCAGTCCCTGGGGAGAGCTCTCTTCCTGGCTTGTAGATTGCCACCTTTTCACTGTATCCCACAATGACTTTTCCTGTGTGTGTGTGTGTGTGTGTGTGTGAGAGAGAGAGAGAGAGAGAGAGAGAGAGAGAGAGAGAGAGAGAGAGATCAGGCAACTTTTTCTCTTCTTATAGGGACGCTAATCCTATTGCATTAGGACCCCACTCATATGACCTTATTTAACCTCAGTTATCTCCCTTTCTTCAAATACACTCACATTGGGGGCTATAACTTCAGCATACAAATTTGTGGGAAGACACAATTCAGTTCATAAGAGTAAGGAATATTTAACCGTAAACTGAGCAATGCTCTGGACCTGACTAGACATCTTGAAAGCAAAAACTGAAAGGACCAAGCTGCTCCCAAGTAACTTAACTGAGCTCCAAAACAAAACTCAATAATACTCCTAGGGATACAAAAAATATGGGATCCAGTAAGATGAAATTCACAATGTCTGGTATCCAATAAAAAATCAGCAGGCACACAGAGAAGCAGGAAAACACAACTCACAATGAAGAGGTAAATTAATCAACACAAACCAATCTATTACTAAGTGACATCAGTGAAAATAGTGGAGAAGAGAACTTGAAAGGTCCATCCCTCCACAGAAACACAAGGAAAGGGGCGCCTGGGTGGCTCAGTCAATTAAGTGTCTGCCTTTGGCTCGGGTCATGATCCCAGGGTCCTGGGATCGAGCCCGCATTGGGCTCCCTGCTCCGTGGGAAGCCTGCTTCTCCATCTCTGACTCCCCCTGCTTGTGTTCCCTCTCTCACTGTCTCTCTCTCTCTGTCAAACAAATAAATAAATAAAATCCTAAAAAAAAAAAAAGAAAGAAACAGAAAGAAAGGAGTAAAAATGGTTAGAATCAACTTAGTTGGAAATCTGAAAACAGCCAAAGGTTTACAAGCAACTAAGCAAATTCTTGGGTAAGAAATAGGTGATTGAAATATGATAGAAGAGCTTTGTGGTGTTTCAGTCTACTCTTGTTCCATGCACCTCTCTGTCATGGTGGCAATCTTAATGATGACAGTCCACATTCCTGGTATGGGTGCCTGGTTCTGGAGGGAGCAGAGTGGACCTTATTTTCAAGGAATTGTATTTCTTTGTTATGATCTGCCTTGGAGGCTCCCTGAAGTATTGATGCAAAAGGCTTGCATTTGTTTCAACTAACTTGGAAATTTCTCAGAGTGGAAAATTGGCTACAAAGAAGATATCCCTCAAAAATGTTGAATGGCAAATGAACAAGCCACTACCCTCTGGAGCAAAAGATTATATTTGTGTCAAACAACAGACACACTGGAAGGGTGGGAGGAAAAGCTAGGGAGTGAGATGATTTGGGAAAAGAGAACTTAAAAAACTACCATATATAAGACAGATTCCAGAAAGTGACACACATGCCCAGAACAGGATGCATGCTCAGAAAACACCTGAGAAGACATTAAATTTTCACCTCTGCCTGATCATTAGGCTCACTAGAAACAGGAAGTGAAGGCTAAGACAGTGTTGTAAATGGCCTAATTAAACATTGAAGGAATGCCCCAAACAGAACCAATCAGCAAAAAACAAAGACATACTTTATTTCATTTTTTTGCTCCAGTTAAGCTAAAAAAAGAGAGAGAGAGAGAGAGAGAGATTTCAGAGGCCACACACAACAGAGAATGAATTTCTAACAAAAAGAATTTGGATAAGTCAGTAAAAAGAAAAAAAAATAACAGCTAAAACCAGCAAAAAAAAAAAAAAAAAAAAGCAGCAGTAACAAACACTGGGAGGGAAAGAATCTGATCTCCAGAGATAACATGTTATAATATTCAAACTTTCCAGTTTCTAACACAAAAAATATGAAGCATGTGAACAAACTAGAAAGTCTGGACTAAACACAGAGGAAAAAATAAATTAATAGGAACTGTCCCTGAGAAAGCCAACATATTTGACTTATGACATAAAGACTTTGAATCAACAGTCTTATATTTGTATAAAAATACAAAAAATACAAACAATGGGGAAAGAAATAGAGGAAATGAGGATATAAATGTCCCAACAAATACAGATTATTGATAATGAGAAACTATAAAGAGAACCAAATGGAAATACTGAGGATGCAAGCATAATAATTAAAATGAAAAAAAAATGAAATCTTCACTAGAGGTTTTCAGCAGAAGAACTGAGCAGACAGAAGACTCAGTGAAGTTAAATATAAATCAATTAAAAACATCCAGTCTGGGGGCGCCTGGGTGGCTCAGTTGGTTAAGCGACTGCCTTCGGCTCAGGTCATGATCCTGGAGTCCCGGGATCGAGTCCCGCATCGGGCTCCCTGCTCGGCGGGGAGTCTGCTTCTCCCTCTGACCCTCCCCCCTCTCATGTGCTCTCTCTCTCTCTCTTATTCTCTCTCTTTCAAATAAATAAAATCTTAAAAAAAAAAAAAAACATCCAGTCTGAAGAGCAAAACAGTGGATAGTGGGAGTACCAGAAGGAGATAAGAAAGAAAAGGGGCAAGAAGCTAGACACATCTCCAAAGCAAGGGAAAACAAAGGCACTATTGGGACTTCATCAAGATAAAAAGCTTTTATTGGAAAGCTCCCTCCTTGGAAAGGAGCGAAAAATAAAATAGGACAAAATCAGAGAGGGAGACAAATTATAAGAGATTCTTAACTATAGGAAACAACCTGAGGGTTGCTGGAGGGGAGGTGGGGGGGTAATAGGGTAACAGGGTGATGGGCATTAGCAATTAGCACTGGGTGTTATATGAAACCGATGAATTACTGAACTCTACATCTAAAACTAATGATACACTGTATGTTAACTAATTGAATTTAAATAAAATAACTAAAAAAAAGAAACAATGCAAGTGAGAAGACAGTGGAGCATCATCTTTAAAGTATTGAAAGAAAAGACACTATCAACCTGAAATGCTATTTGCATAAACAATCCTTCTAAAATAAAGGTGAATAACAACTTTTTTGGACATAGAAAAACTAAAGAATTCATCATCATCATACCCATACCACAAGAAATTTTAAAGGGAGTCCTCTGGCAGAGCAAAAATGATTCCAGATGGAAATATGGATATAAATAAAGGAATGAAGAGCATCAGAAATGGTAATTACTTGGGTAAATATATGATCTTTATTTTTTATTTTTTTAAAGATTTTATTTATTTATTTGAGAGAGGGGGAGACAGAGATAGTGAGAGAGAGCACGAGTGGGGAGGAGTGGGAGAAGAAGGTCCCCTCCTGGGCAGGGAGCCAGATGTGGGGCTCGATCCCAGGACCTTGGGATCATGACCTGAACCGAAAGCAGGCACTTAACCGACTGAGCCACCCAGATGCCCCAAATATATGATTTTTTAATTTATATATCTAAGATACTTTACTTTTTAAACAAAATTAACAACAATGTATTGTGAGGTTTATAATATATGAGTAACATGTATGGTACCAATAGTACAAAGGTTAATAGGGGAGATATGGATACATACTATTATAAGATTTTCCTGCTGTGTGTTAAGTGCACATTAGCACATTAATGTAGACTCCGATAGCTAAAGATAGTAAGTGGCAAAGCCCACCTAAATCCATATGATATGAATATCAACCTGTTTTCTTTCCAGTATATTGGAATTAACTTTAACTTCAGAGCCATCCTATCTCTCCTACTGCCAAATTTTTCTTTCTAATTAACAGTGATCTTCAGTCTCCAGGTTGTCACTTGTCTAACCAGGCAATCAAGAGAAATTACAGTTTGTTCTTTTTCCTCCCTAGCTTAATGGAGAGCTCCAAAAAACAGTTTCTCATCGTCTATGACTAACCACATAATGCAAAAACAAACAAAAAAACCCAAACAAAAAACCCAGCCCCCCCAAGGCCAGATTCAGTCACCACTCTATAGAGAGGAAAGGCAATAACCTAACTCATCCATTAAAACAGTAGAATTACATGTGATCCAACTCAGAGAGCTTTCGCCTTTTTTCAAGGATCACTCTCTAGTAACAGAATGATTTGATTGATACCAGGGGACAGTTAGTACTGCTCTTCACAAGTGTATTCACACATTTCTCCTAATCTTCCGTTTTGCATAGTATATGCTGAATTTTACTGACACTGGAATGGCAGAACAAGAAATGCAAAAAAGCATTATTTATACTATACTCTCCACTTTCACTTTACACCACTATACAAAACATTTCCTCAAAGATAAAACAATTCTTTGAAACCACCCCCCAAAATAGAAACTTGTGAGTTAAGTTAGAATATCACTTTTGCCTGTGCCCACTAATGTATTTCTGTGCTTTTTTTGTTGGTTTCTTTGGCCTACCTCCTCTACTAAGACTCCAGTTTAGATTCAAAATTAATAAGACACAGGCACTAGAAATATGCTTAAATATTTATACTTAATTGTCATTTTGGAAAGACTGGTACCATTTATGGATTCTGTTTTCTAACTCAACTTTGACAGCTTTAAGATGGGACAAATGATTGGTTTTCAGAAATCATTCATATATTGTCTATGTGTTTGATCATAAAAGCTTTTATTTTTTGCTAAAACTAGAGAATTACTATAGAGAAATATATAGCTTTTCAGTTTAGTCAGAGTTTTCAGCATAGGGAATATTATACACTAGTTGTGCTACAGTCACCGTGAACACTTGTGAAATATAAGACATTACAAAATGGCTTTAATTGCTTTTAAATGAGAATTATAGGCAGGATATGATAGAAACTTTAATCTCTGCCAAGAAATTAAATATACAGTTCCAAGCTTATATGGTATAGGAATTGGTATTTGAGACAGAGGTTGAATGAAAATAGGATGTTATGAGATTAACTGAAATTTTCTCAACTATATAAGGCACTGATATCTCAATTACAGTAATATATTGATAGCAGAAGCTATCTCAACTACATTGAAAGTTGTTGAAGTATATATTTTAGAGCTAGTGAAAAATATTGGATGGTTGAAATTTCTCCACAGTTCTGTATTTTTATGCACCAATTGCATTTTTCTTTATAGTTTATCTGTTGAATATTTTTGATCACTCATTACATCCCATTTGTGTATCACATTAATTCAGGTGCTAACAAGTCTTCCCTCTTTTGCCTGTTTAATAGCTCAGAGCTTTAAATGTGAACCAGTATGAAATGTAACTTGAAGCCTTAAACTTTCTTCTTATTCTATTTAATAAAACATTGGTGTAAACTAGGACATCCATTTAGAATTTGATGAAAAACAAACTTAAAAATAAATACAACCTATATAGTTGATTTGTACACTGGATTCTTTTCCCAAGACATTAAATCCAAGGCATGTATACTCTAAAATGTAATCCTGTTATATTTTTAAAATAAAAATGTTTCAAATTTCAATACATCGCTGTCAGCCATTCTTCATTATATCCATAAGAATGTTTATCCTATGCATTTTGAATATGACATACAGTAAGAAAAACTTTTTACACATGCAATTTATTTCTGTAAAATAAAAAATGTTTTATAAAATGATACCCTTACTATGGCCAAATAATTTTGATACTGTCTTCTATTTTACTCTATTTCATCATTTTCTATTCCATCTTATTTTTAAATATGCTTACTACAACCCATTAGATTTCATTATGGGATACATTATTGGGTCCTAAAGCTGAAAAGCTCCTTTAATAAATATTTTTGAAAACAGGCCAGATCAACAAAAGGAATGAGGGAATGAATTGGACAAATACTTTCTTTGCCTTTGATAGAAGAAATTCTACATATTCTCATTAATGAAGTCATTGGTAAAATTCCACCCTCTTTATT
This sequence comes from Neomonachus schauinslandi, assembly GCF_002201575.2. Classification (NCBI taxonomy): domain Eukaryota; kingdom Metazoa; phylum Chordata; class Mammalia; order Carnivora; family Phocidae; genus Neomonachus; species Neomonachus schauinslandi. The sequence goes on along the minus strand of NC_058419.1, from coordinate 97,386,268 downwards.
GATAGACCAATGCCATTGACTTCTTTTTGCATACTATAGTGAAATATGGTCAAATATATTTTAATTGAAATGGAATCAATTTCTCAGTGGTTTTACAGTAAAACAAGTAGATACTGAGGTTATTTCTGTTAGGACTGTGCTTATGCTGACTAATGTTAATGATAAAGATTTCACTTGAACAATTTGCTTTGATGAGGGTTTGAATTTTTTCTATTGATGAGATTATGGGACTCTGTGTCTAGGAATAACTCACTGTGAGTTAGTGGCTGGGTCAAGGATTGCAGGAAGGCTTCTATACTCAATATTTTAGAAGAGGTCATACATGGAATGTAATTGTTGAAGAGTTTTTATTTCCACTGTATGTGCAGCTCTTGTGGATTACTGCATTATTTGTTATCTATGATCTATTAAACTATTTTTTCATCTACAGTAGAAAATACCAATCTTTGCAAAACACATTTGAAAAAATTCTCATTGTTAGAAATTTTAAACAAATTTTATTTGAAAATCTTTCTGCACAATTTTTAAATTTAAATTCAATTTAGTTAACATATACTGTATTATTAGTTTCAAGGGTCGAATTTAGTGATTCATCGGTGGCATGTAAGACCCAGTATTCATTACACCAAGTGCCCTCCTTAATGCCCATCACCCAATTAAACCATCCTTCAGTTTGTTTCCCAGAGTTCAGTGTCTCTTATGGTTTGCCTCCTTCTCTGGATTCATCTTATTTTAGTTTTCCTTCCCTCCCACATTGTTCATGTGTTTTGTTTCTTAAATTCCACATATGAGTGAAATGATAAGGTATTTGTCTTTCTCTGACTGACTTATTTCACTTAGCATAATACTCCCAGTTCCATCCACATCAATGTAAAATGTAAGATTTCATTCTTTTTGATGGCTGAGTAATATTCCATATATATCTCTCACCTCTTCTTTATCCATGCATTCATGGATATATATATATGTATATATATGTGTGTGTGTGTGTGTATATATATATATATATATATATATATATATATATATACATATATATCACCTCTTTGTTATCCATGCATCTGTCAGGGGACATCTGGGCTCTTTCCAAAGTTTGGTTATTGTGGACATTGCTGCTATAAACATTGGGGTGCAGGTGCCCCTTTGGATCACTATGTTTGTATCCTTTGGGCAAATACCTAGTAGTGCCATTGCCAGATTGTAGGGCAGTTGTATTTTTAACTTTTTGAGGAACCTCCATACTGTTTTCCAGAGTGGCTGCACTAGCTTGCAATCCCACCAACAGCATAATAGTGTTCCCCTTTCTCTGCATCCTCGCCAACATTTGTTGTTTCCTGATTTGTTAATTTTAGCCATTCTGACTGGTGTGAGGTGGTATCTCGTTGTGGTTTTGATTTGTATTTCCCTGATGCCTAGTGATGTGGAGTATTTTTTCATGTGTCTGTTGGAGATTTGTCTGTTTTCTTTGCAGAAATGTCTGTTAATGTCTTCTGTCCATTTCTTAACTGGATTATTTGTTTTTGGGGTGTTGAGATTGATAAATTCTTTATAGATTTTGGACACTAGCCCTTTTTTTTTTTTTTTTTTTTTTAAAGATTTTATTTATTTATTTGAGAGAGAGAGAGAATGAGAGAGAGCACATGAGAGAGGGGAGGGTCAGAGGGAGAAGCAGACTCCCCGCCGAGCAGGAAGCCCGATGCGGGACTCGATCCAGGGACTCCAGGATCATGACCTGAGCCGAAGGCAGTCGCCCAACCAACTGAGCCACCCAGGCGCCCGGACACTAGCCCTTTATCTGATAAGTCATTTGCAAATATCTTCTCCCATTCTGTAGGTTGTCTTTTGGTTTTGTCAGCTCTTGCCTTTGCTGTGCAAAAGCTTTTTATCCTGATGAAGTCTCAACAATTCATTTCTGAATTTTGTTTCCTTTACCTCTTTCTGCTTTTGTTTCCTTTACCTCTGGAAACGACAAAAGTTCCTGTGACTGAGGTCAAAGAGGTTGCTGCCTGTGTTCTCCTCTGGGATTTTGATGTATTCCTGTCTCACATTGAGGTTTTTCTCCATTTTGAGTTTATTTTTGTGTATGGTGTAAGAAAGTGTTTCAGTTTTATTCTTCTGCATGTGGCTGTCCAATGTTCCCAACACCATTTGTTGAAGAGACTGTTTTTTCCCCCCATTGGATATTCTTTCCTGCTTTGTCGAAGATTAGTGGACCATACAGTTGTGGATCCATTTCTGGGTTCTTTATTCTGTTCCATCGATCAATGTGTCTGTTTTTGTGCCAGTACCATACTGTCTTGATGATGACAGCTTTGTAATAAAATTTGAATTCCAGAATTATGATGTCTCCAGCTTGGTTTTCTTTTTCAATATTATTTTGGCTATTGGGGGTCTTTTTCGGTTCCATACAAATTTTAGGATTGTTTGTTCCAGCTCTGTGAAAAATGCTGATGGTGTTTTGATAGGGATTGCATTGAATGTGTAGATTGTTTTGGGTAGCTTGGACATTTTAACAATATTTATTTTTCCAATCCATGAGCATGGAATGTTTTTCCACTTCTCTGTGTCTTCTTCAATCTCTTTCATAAGTGCTGTATAATTTTCAGAGTACAGATCCTTTCCCTCTTTGGTTAGATTTATTCCTAGGTATCTTATGGTTTTGGTGCAATTGTAAAAGGGATAGATTCCTTGATTTCTCTTTCTTCTGCTTCATTGTTAGTGTATAGAAATGTAACTGACTTCTTTTGGTTTTGTCAGCTGTTTCCTTTGCTGTGCAAAAGCTTTTTATCCTGATGAAGTCCCAATAATTCATTTTTGCTTTTGTTTTCTTTACCTCTGGAAACAACAAGAAGTTGCTGCAGCTGAGGTCAAAGAAGTTGCTGCCTGTGTTCTCCTCTGGGGTTTTGATGTATTCCTGTCTCACACTGAGGTCTTTCATCCATTTTGAGTTTAAAATCAACTGCATTGATTTTACATCCTGCCACTTTGCTTAATTTGTGTATCAGTTCTAGCAATTATCTGGTGGAGTCATTTTTTAAAGATCTATTTATTTATTTTAGAGGGGGCATGCAGAGGAAGTGGGAGAGAGAGAATCTCAAGCAGACTCCTCGCTGAGTGTGGAGCCCAATGAGGGTCTCAACCTCATGACCCTAAGATCATGACCTGAGCTGAAATCAAGAGTCAGATGCTTACCTGACTGAGCTACCCAGGCACCCCTCTTTCTGCATAATTTCTTTATTAACCAGACCTCTTGTTTCATTTATTCCTTTGCCTTATGAAGAACAACAAACCTAGTCATTGAGAGCTCGGAAAAGAAAAGAAGAGTCAACTTTACAGTGGGCCAATATAATTCTTAAAAACAACTTCAATTAAAGTTTGGTATGGGAAATAATGCATAGAAATGCTCTTTTAGACTTTGAGTGATTTATAAATCCATATGTTCATCCTAATTAACTCAACTAAATGCAGATAATCACTAATATATTCTTCATTATGATGGTCCTTACCATCAGTCATGATCTTCAACCCTTTACAGATAAGCTCTTGAGCATCAAAGAGCAAATGGAGTATCCTTGATTTATGTTTGGAACACACAGAAAAATATTGATCTCTTGCCATGTTACAATTCATGTCTAGTTTGTGATTCATCATTCCTCATTTTCTTGCAGAATTATTGTTTTCTAGATTTTTTTTTACCAGTCAGAACTTTTACAAGTTTTATTAATGGCTCCTAACTTAATTAATGGTATTAATAGTATGGTAACCATATTCAACTAATAGTCTTTTTACTTCTTTTCATGAAATATGTTTGTCCTCTGTGAATAATATGAAATTATCATTTTATGCACAAAAAAGACTGTTTTCACCCATTGAAAAGCTCCAAGGTGTCACAAAATTTTAGAATCATAATTTTCTTAGCAAACAGGATAAACATCTACTCTGCTCAGGGCACTAGGTGTTGTAAAGAATCAGGGCTGAGAAAAACATGGATGTTGTCATCAAGGTATTCAGTCTACAGAAGCTATGGGTTCAAGTGTCCGTACTGTAATTTCCTAGCTGTGTGACCACAGTTATATTTTTTAAACTGTTGGCTTTGACTCAATTATACTTGAAGAAATCAAGTTAGTGTGTCACAATCAACTTAAAAAATAAAAGGGCATAAGCAGAATAAGACAGAAAAAAATCAAAGTACACTACATACAGCAAAAGTAAATTTGCTTTGTGAAACTTCTGGGTCATATATATGTTTCATATACATGTATAGGTATATGAATGCATATGCATATTGGATTGTAAAATAAAATCTATTTTACACTGCATCACAGTCAAGTTGCAAAAGTGTGAAAACACTGATTCAAACTTTTCTCTCAGAGCTTCACATTTCTTATCTATAAAATGGAAATAAAAATAACAGCAAATAATATGCATGTGCCTACTGTGTTAAGCCCTTTTTATAGAGTAACTTATTTAATCCTCACAAAAACAGAAGTTATACACATATGAGTAATACAACTTGCCAGAGATCAAATTAAAAATTGAAGGGACCAAAATTGGAAACCATGTTGCCTACCTAACTGGAGGACATAATTTATAAAACTAATGTAAAGAGTAAATGATATTAAAAATGTAAGATACTATAAAAATGTAAGATATTATTATTTAGACAAAAAACTGTACAAATTCACTTCAAGTCCCAGCATAAACTTAACAACATGATATTACTCTAGGAATGATGTTGATATTTACATACCTTAATTTGAAACAAATTATTTTCCACATATGGTTATAAGTTTACCTAATCTTTGTTAATTTCCTTGAGCAGACCACAATTTATTGATAACAACATTTCAATTAGTTGGAAAATTTTGCACACATCTATGATTTTAATTATAATATCCTGCATCCAACATTGTCTAAATAGCAGTCCAGCCATCTATTTATCTATTTATCTATTATTTATTATTATATAATATAAATATAATAAATAAATAAAAATAATATTATCTATTATTTATTATATATTATTATAATTATATATATAATATATATTATATATTATATATATATATATATATAATAATTTTGACAAGTCTTGCCATCTATTTTAATATCAACATATCCTGAACCAGGTGTAAAAACTCAGATGAATACTTCGCAGTTTTCAATGTAATAACAAACTTCACTGAAAAAAAGTCTCACAATAGATACTCGTTTTAAAATACAGAAATAAGTAGATCTTGTAGTAACATCTTATTTCATTTTTTCAATTGAATAAAAAGAAAAATACCTTCATTAGGAGACACTTTCGAGGAATTTGATGGACAACTTAAAGACATGATTGTTAGGTAAATAGGGGTGAAATGCAGGCCACTACTGTTTGCCAAATGCATAACACAGGCAACTAATTTTTCCATAAAAGTTTTTACTTTTATTTAGAGCAGGGTTCTGCCTTCTGGAAAGAGTTTTGGAAAATTTCAGTAAAGTTTTGATTGTCACAATGATTGGAATGCACTACTGGCATTGAGCAGCTAGGATCAGAGATGCTAGATGCCCTGCAATGTACCAGACAGTCCTTCACTATGTATAATTGGCCTATATGTTGTACAAATTTTGAGTATGGTAGATGGCATTAATGAAAGCAAAACATATATTAATACACATCTGATCACAGAACCTAATTCTCTTTTTCATTTAAACAAAAAGTTTTACATGGTTTTAATGAACTGAATTTCCTTATAATCACTACTATATATACAAATTGAAAGAAGGTTGTACATAGTTTCATTTAGAATTTTTATCAAGTTGTTCGCTATTTCTGAAAATTGCATCACTCTAATGATGCTGCTCATGTATGTGAGTTGCCAATATGACATACCTCTCTCAGTCTGCATTTATAGTTGTCATTTATAGGGGAAAGCAAGTAATCATTTCATCATGTCTTCTGGTGTAATTGGGCCTGAGTATCAACATATTGAAATTTATATCATTTGTATTATAAGTTATCTTCCTCTTATTTATCATTACTGTTATAGTTAAAGCTTTTTTAAATTATAATTTTGAATTTAAGATATGAAAGTAAACATTATAAGATGTTTTCCCAGAAAAGTTTGTACTGACTTGATAAAGCTGAGAAACATGGAGAAATAACTGTCCCAAACAAGTCTGGGTCAGAATTTTTTTCAAGACAATTTCACAACATCCTTCAAGGGAGGGATTTTAATTTCTGATAAAATGCTTGAACACTTTTCTTCTTCTCTAAATGAGATTAAGAACTTTTGGGACATAAATAACCCATCTAATTGTTTCAGTACCCTGATTGGTTTTTTGTATCTCACCCAGTGGTTCTCATTAGGGGGTGATGGTTCCCCCAAGAGAAATTTGACAATAACTGGAAAAATTTTTGGTTGTCACAACAGGAGGGTGCAACTAGCCTCTTGTGCAAAGAGGCCAGGGTTGCTGCTAACATTCTACAATGCACAGGATGGCTCCCCACAACAAAGAATTATCTGGCCCAAAATGTCAATAGTAGCAAGGTTAGAAAGTTCTACTCTAACCATTCTTTTTCTTTTTTAATTTTATTTTATTATGTTATGTTAGTCATCATACATTACATCATTAGTTTTTGATGTAGTGTTCCATGTTTCAATACATGCCCAACTTAGTATCCATCACCGGGCCAACCCACCCCCCACCCCCCTCCCCTCTAAAACCCTCAGTTTGTTTCTCAGAGTCCATAGTCTCTCATCGTTCAACAAACCATTCTTTTTCTGTCATATGGTGACCCAAAAAGATAATTTTTGCAATGGTCCACTTTGAGACCTTTTCCCTTAACGCAGGATTGAACTAAATTTGACAGGAGTTTATTCATAATTTATTGAAAATTTTTTTTTGCTATTTGAGTAAATAGCCCTAAAGAAGCTGAATGAAGAGATGTTGCAGAGTTGTATAGCTTTTAGTTCCTTCTGTGTCTTTGTTTTTGTTTTTTTACGTTAAGGGAGAGATAAAAAACCATTACAAAGTATTTATAAGTAGTGCTAAGGCTATAAGGGAGTTAGTAAACAAGAAAGTATAAGTCAGGTGAGAAAAAGATAAGGATAGGGAAGTGATGAAAATAAAAACATAAAGACACAGAAGGTATTGCAGAAAGGAAATTGTTTAAATTTCTTGAACAAGTACACATAGAAGGATTTGAAAATAATGTAAAATTCCAAGTTTTATATTGGTGATAACAATGCTACAAGGTGAAAGAAGGATTCATTATCCTCTATTGATCAAATTTAAGTGATGAGGATTTATCTAAAATATATAAGACAAAGCATTTGCCTTCATTTTTAATATGCAGGCTAAAGTCTCCTTACTGGTACGAAAGAAGACTAAATTCTACCTATAGGTTGATTTCTAGTGAGAAGCCCAGCATCACACAAGCCTCTCAAAGAGTAGAGATATAAAGAGAGAAAAATAAAAGAAGCCATTTTTCTGGGGTTACAAAAATATTCATATACCATTCAATTGTAAAAACAAACTTGGTCAAGTTAAAATTAAATAAGAGAACAGCAAAGTATAAATTGGAAAATTGCTTAGACTTTCTTATAAGAAAATTACCATCCTAGAACTTCTTTCACTTTAGCTTACTTAGACATATAATAAGCATTCTCTGCTAATTGTATATGCTAATTGCAAATGTACATGTTATAATAGTCAATTCCTGAGTTGCACACTAAATTCATTTTGAATCATCAATGATTTCATATGGCTGTAATAGCATGCAGTAAGCATTTATGCTGACATCTACTGGACCATAGTATGGTGTTTTTCAGTACTGAGAGACAGGGATGGGGGATCCAAGATGGCAGCAGAGGAAGATCCCGAATTCACCTCCTCTTATGGACACACCAAATCTACCACTATATATGGATCACTTTCCTCTGAAAAAGATCTCAAAACTAAATGAATTGCTTTTCACAACAAAGGAGAAAAGGACCACATCAAGATGGGTAGGAGATATGGAGGTTTATCACCAGACAGTGTTTCTTCTGGAGGAGTGAGGGGTTGATGCCCCACATCAGGTACCCCAGCTCCTGAGATCCACACCAGAAATATGAGCCCTCAACACATCTGGCTTGGAAAACCAATGGGGCTAATGTCCAGGGGGTCCCAAAGTGCTATAGGAAACTGAGATTCCCCTCTTGGAGGGCTCATGAGCAGTCTCACTTGCCCTTAGACCCAGTGAGGACAGAGCAGTTTCAGAAGCACCTAAAGGGATATGTTTTTTTTCTATTATTGGAGCATGGGTTGGAAGAACAGGGGATAGTTGAGATCCTACCCGATGATGGAGGCACTGGCAGATGCCATTACTGCACTCTTCACACAGCTTGCTATCACAGGTTGGCAAACTTGGACACAGCACCCTCCCCCTACCTTGTTGAGACAGGTGGGGATGAGCAGTTCTGGCACTTGCTGAGACTAGAGACAGCAGGTAGTTGGCAACACTACCTTACTCCCCTGGCTGGGGTGGGAGAGTGCAAGTGGTCACAGAGTTCTGCTCCCAGGCAAAGTCTGTGAGTGAGGCAGTTGTGACACTCTACCATCTCCTCGCTGGGGCTGGTGAGTATAAACAGTCACAGCATCATCCTGCTCCCATACTAAAGCTGGCACACACATAGATACATACACACACACACACACACACACACGCACACACAGTTCTTCGCTGAAGCCCTACAGTGTACACAGTCATGATATTTTCCCACTGACTTTCTGAAGCAAGTGACATGCTCCACCCACTACACTTCCCAGCTGCTTTGCTAAAGCCAGCAAGTACACACAATACACACAGGGACACCCTTAATCACCTGGCCTTGGTGGCCAAAAGGGCTGATATTCCAGACCTCCATTGGACTATAATTAGAAAGACAGCTCTTTGCAGACTACCAACCCCAGGGCGTTAAAAGATAGCAAACTGAAATACAATCCCAGTCTCCTATGAAAAAGGCCTATTTACTTAGTCTGGGGCTTCAGCCTGAGGGACAGGTTTCAGGTTTCCCACACACCTAGAGGATAAAAAAGTGTACCCAAGGAATGTAAACAGAGATACACCATCCTTGAGCACCCCTTTGACCTTGTTACAGTTTGATAAAACTTCTCAGTAGCTTATACACTCATCTGGAGCCCCAATTTTTGCAACTGTCACCCAAGGGATACCTCTACATCTCCTGGTCAGGAGGCCAGCAGGGACTACAATTAAAGCCCTATATGACTGTATATATTTTCATACTTTTAAAGCAGCTGCCTGAAGGTGTGGCTTCCATCAGCCTGCAACCAGGTACTAAATAAGAGTCTTCCTCTTGGATCACTGACATGTCTTGGCACACCCTCAACAGTGGAGGCATATCAAGAATAAATCAGATGGTTTAGACAATCACAAAGGCTTGAGAGACAACCAAGAGGTAGGGCAAAGGTAGCATGAGAAAGATCATCACCTACATAAAGCCACTCCTTCACGACTGAAAGGAGCTGTTTCACCTAATACATGGAAACACAGAGAGTCGAGCAAAATGAGGAAATAGAGAAATATGTTCCAAGAGAATGAGCAAGATAAACCTCAGAAAAAGACCTTAATATGGAGATAAGTAATTTACCTGATAAAGAATTCAAAGTAATGGCCATAAAGATGTTTACTGAACTTAGGAGAAGAATAGATGAACATAGTGAGAACTTCAATAGAGAGATAGAAAACATAAGAAAGTACCAAATAGAAGTTACAGAGCTGAAGAATACAATAATTGAACTGAAAAATACACTAGAGGGGTTCAACAGTACACTGGATGAAGTATAAGTGCAGATTAGTGAACTGGAAGTTAAAGCAATAGAACTCATCCAGAGTAGAAAAAAGAAAAAATAACGAGAAAAAATGAAGATATAGGACTTTTGGGACATCAAACACAATAAAACATTACAGAGAAGAGAGAGAAAAAAGAGGCAGATAACTTATTTAAGAAACAGTGGCTGAAACTTCCCTAACCTGGGGAAGGAAACAGACACCCAGGTCCAGGAACCCCAGAGAGCATCAGATAAGGTGAACCTAAACAGAGCTGCATCAAGACATATTAAAATGTCAAAAGTTAAAGATACAGAGAGACTCTTAAAAGCAGCAAGAGAAAAACAAATTGTTATGTGCAAGGGAAACCCCATAAGGCTATCAGCAGATTTCTCAGCAGAAATTTTGCAGGCCAGAAGAGAGTGGCATAATATACCCCAAGTGCTAAAAAGGAAAAACTTCTAACCAACAATACTATACCTGGCAAGATTATCACTCAGATTTGAAAGTTCCAGACAAGCAAAAGCTAAAGGAGTTCATCACTACTAAATCAGCCTTACAAAAAATATAAAAGAGATTTCTTTAAGCTGAGAAGAAATGGCGCTATTTAACAATAAGAACACATATGAAAGTAAAAATCTCACTGGTAAAGGTAAATATATAGTAAAGCTAGTGAAGTAATCAAATATGAAACTACTAAGAAGGTTAAAGGCAAAAGCAGTAAAATTAACAAAAACTACAATATTTAGTTAAGGGATATAAAATAAAAAGATGTAAAAAGTGACATCAAGAACAAAAGACATGGGGTTGGGGTGTGAAAATATAGTTTTGGAGTGTGTTCAAATTTAAGTTCCTTTCAACCTAAACTAGACTGTTATATACATAGATTGATATATGTGGACCTCACAGTAACAACAAAGCAAAAACTTACAGTAAATACACAAAAGCAAATGAGAAAGGAATCTAAATATAATACTAAAGAAATTCATCAAACCACAAGAAAAGAAAGAGAAAAGGAAACAAACAGAGAAAAACTACAAAACAGCCAGAATAGTTAACTAAATGGCATTAGGTACATACCTATCAATAATTAAATATAAATGGACTAAACTCTCCAAACAAAATACATAGTGTGTCTGAATGGATTAAAAACAAGACCCACATATATGCTTCCTACAAGAGACTCATTTTTAGATGTAAGGACACACACAGACTGAAAGTGAAGGGATGGAAAACAATATTCCATGTAAATGGAAACCAAAAGAAAGCTGGGGTAGCTATACTCATATCAAACAAAGTAGACTTTGAAACAAAGACTGTAATAAAAGAAAGAGTGGCACTACAAAATGATAAATGGGGTCAATACAGCAAGAAGACATAACATTTATAAATATAGATGTACCCAATATAAGAGCACCAAAATATATAAAGCAAATATTAACAGACCTAAAGGGAGAAAATGACAGCAATACAGTAATATTAGAAGACTTTAACATTCAACTTACATCAATGGATAGATTATTCAGACAGAAAGCCAATAAGGAAACATTGGCCTTAAACAACACATTAGACCAGATGGACTTAACATATACAGAGAAAATTCTATCCAAAAGCAGCAGAATACACATTCTTCTCAAGTGTGCATCATGTTGCAACAACATAGATGGACCTTGAAGGAATTACATTAAGTGAAATAAGTCAGATACAGAAAGACAAATACTGCAGAATTTCACTCATATGTGGGACCTAAAAAACAAAACAAACAAAACAAAACCCAGACTCATGGATACAGAGAATAAATTGGTGGTTGCCAGAGGGGAAAGAAATTGGTGGGGGCTGTGGGATGGGTTAAAGGGATTAAGAAGTATAAACTTCCAGTTATAAAATAAATATGTCATGGGGATGCAATGTACAGTATAGAAAATATAGTCAATAACATTGCATTAACTTTGTAAGGTGGCAGATGGAAACTAGACTTATTGTGGTGACCATTTCACAACAGATACAAATGTCAAATTATTATGTTGTATACTTGAACTCATATAATATTGTATGTTAATTATATCTCAATAATTAAACAAATACTGTGAGAGAGGTAATTTAGTTCAAATACTGAAGCTTCTCTTAATACACAAGAAGTACAAACACATACATACACACACACACACACAAATCTATCATGTTCTAAATTATTTACTGATAACTGTGAAACATTCATGTTCTTATATAAGTTTTAAAGTACCACAGGGGGTTTATAAAAATCTTGAATTATTTGTTTGGTTTCAAAATCAGATGTTTTGTGCCAGATCATGTGATATGTTTCCATTTTAGATCCCACACCAAAATTGCAAAGAGAATCATGATACCTCATCCAGAAAATTCTGGTTTTTAATTTCAAGGAAGCTGAGAAGCACATAATTAGCCAACTAACATGAACAGAGACATGATGATTGAATGCAACAGATGATCCTGGATTCAGTCCTGGATTGTAAAATAATTGCTATAAATTATGTGATAGGGACAATTTGCATAGCTTGTATATGGACTGTAAATTTGATAATATTATATCATTTTGAAATTTCCTGACAGGGGCGCCTGGGTGGCTCAGTTGGTTAAGCGACTGCCTTCGGCTCAGGTCATGATCCTGGAGTCCCTGGATCGAGTCCCGCATCAGGCTCCCTGCTCGGCAGGGAGTCTGCTTCGTCCTCTGACCCTATCCCCTCTCATGTGTTCTCTCTCAAATAAATAAATAAAATCTTTAAAAAAAAAAAAAAAAGAAATTTCCTGACATTGATCATTGTGGTATGGTTATACAATAGAACCTCCTAGAACTTAGAAGATGTACAGTGAACTATTTAGGAATAAAGGATCATGATATTTGCAACTTACTCTCAAATAATGTGTTAGAGAGCTCCAGAGAAACTGAATGTTTTAACACACACACACACACACACACACACAAAGGAAGAAATTTATTATACAGAACTGGCTCACACCATCACACCATTATGGAGGCTGAGAAGTCCCATAATCTGCTGTCTGCAAGTTGGAGACCCAAGAAACCTGGTAGTGTTATTTTAGCCTGAGTCTGAAGGTCTGTAAACCAGAGGAGCCAGTAATGTAAATTCTAGTCCAAGGGCAGGAGAATAATCAATGTCCCAGCTCAAGTAGGCAGGCAGGAAGCAAAAAAGGATGAATTCCTCCTTCCTCTGCTGTTTTGTTCTATTCAAACCCTCAACAGATTGTATGGTGGCCACCCACATTTGGGAGAGCAATCTACTGAGTCCACCAATTCAACAGCTAATCTCACCTGGAAATATCTTCACAGATACACCGGGAAATAATGTTTAATCTGGGCACTCCTTGGCCTAGTCAAATTGACAAATAAAATTAACCATCACAAAGGTTAGCAAAAGTAATAATTATTTTACTATTATTATTGTTGTATTATATGTGATAGAAATTATAGTATATGTAGTGAATAGTGTGGTGCTTCACCCAGGCGCCGTCTTCAGAATCAAGGCATCCTTCCCCCAGCTGCCCGGAATATGAGTTGCCAATTCATACAGCTGTGTAAATCACTGGAAATTACACTTAGCAGCAGGCAAATGCCTTGTCCAAGATTAGACACTTCTCAGGAAGCATCACTTGGCCAATGACTGGTTAACGTGGTGATAAAAATGGCCTAGCCTCCCTACCTCAGTTTATGACAATGCTGAAGGTCCATCCAGCTCCACAACTCTTTACATTATCACCTGAAATTTTGGCTGCAATGGCATTGTGGGTCACTTTGTCCCTCTACCTGGGCTTTCCCTCTCTACTTCCTTGTTGAAGCATCTTCCTAACAGGGATATCTCTCGCAATGCATGCCCTAACAAATCTTGTGCCCATAATTATCATTATAGTCTGCCTCCTGGGAAATATCTCTAAGACAATTAGTACCAATATGGTCGTAGGAAGCAAACTCTAAACAGGGATTGTAGGGATATGTTACTCGCTATTCTGCAGGCAAATGGATACAAACACTACTAGTAGGTAGAATATGGTTATTATGGTTATCCCTTGACATGCTATAAAAGTACAATTGTTAAAATCTTCACCGATGATGGACATAAATGGTGTACTGGTATTCTACCTGACAGGTAGACTATCCCTGCTGCTTAAGAGATGTGAAGAAAAATTTCTATGAATATTATGGAATTGAGTGGCTGCTGTTATGCCCTGGAAAAGAGATAATAATAGGCTTAGAGAGACTAATCACCAATTCAAGGAAAAATATGAAAATCAGAGGATATATCTGACAGTATTTAAGGATATCTTAACTGATTGTAGACAAAGAACAGATAGAACAGAGGACCAGGCTCTGGACTTAATTCTATAAGTCATGGAGCTTCAAAGGTTGAGTTCTCAGCATCAGCAGGTTTGCGATACCAAGGTCATGTCCCTGAAAGGAAAGATGGGAGTACCAAGTGAACCTACAAAAAGAAATGAGTGTACCCTGTCTCTTAATTTAAGAGTATGTGAAGACCTCAAATGCTTGCCTTCCAAAGGCATTCCCCTCGCCATGTCCTTTCCTGGAAACCATGATATAACAAGAGTCAAATTCCAACATAACTTATCTAGAAATGTGCTTGGTTTGTGAAGAGGAAAGAAAGTAAGTATATGTTGAAGGAGCTGGCTGATATATACTGGAAAGAGCAAGAAGAATGTGTATGGACTACATGCTGAGGGTTTTAGATTAAGGGGGCAGAGCATAAGATTTGTTAAGGCACAATTTGTAGATATGTAAACTCTCTCTCATGATACAGGATTTCAACAGCCTAACAAGGACTCCCTGTGAAGGTATTAACATGCTGCAGATGGCTTTTGGAATCCTGGAAGTGAAGGAACACAATAAACAAAGTAGAAATTCCTGAAATGCTGTGACAGACAGTGGGGCAAGAGAGCAAAAGGTTCAGGGAAGTGGGCATGCTAGATGAATATCCTAATGCTGGAAAAAGCCACCAGATGACTAGGTTCTAAGGGAAAGCCTGGAGTATAATCCATTTACCAAAGAGATAAAGAATGTACCAGTATGAGGGGCAAAACCATTGCTGAGAATTTCAGTATTGGCTATCCTTTGTAAGGCAGGGATGACAGCAGAAGATTCTGTTACAAAACTAGGCCCCTGATAATAATGGTGAAGGTAGGATTCCAAGATATCAGAGGCCAGGTTGAGGTTCTTATCTGTCACAGTTAGGCACAATTACAGCAATGAATAACAAAGTCAAACTGGCTGCCAAAAAACCTAAGGAAATATTTAATAGACTATGACATTCTTAGTGTGAAGATACATAGACAGCCAACAAGATTATTGGTAAATACACACAATCAAAAGAAATCCAAGATGGATTATCAGGATTATCAGAACAATGGCCCTTTCAAAAAGTCATAGTCCCTTGCAGCTTCTGGAGTTGAACCAGTTGTGGTTTTACTCACAAACTATACAGTAGGGTGGCAAATAGTTCTAGTTGAAAAAACTTGAAGGCAGTCATTATGGTTGAGTAACTTGTTTGTTCCACAATTCTATGTATTGCTGTTCACTTAAGAGTCCTTGTGAATGACATCTTCTGGATTTTCATAAAACCCAACTTGCATAATTACATGTGGTGGCCTTGTAAGTCAAGACGCAGTTTGGCATGTTTTAGAAATGGCAACTAAAATTATAAATGGAATGAAGGTGTTTTCCTGAAGAGAAAAGGCAAAAATCAGCTCTAGAAAGCTGACATCTGAGAATGATTTGATCTAGAAAATCACTACAGTCTTGGTTAGAATAACAAAATTGACATTAGACACCAAATTTCAGAACATTTAGAAATAGAAGTTAAACCATGAAGATAAATGGACATTCACTTAAGACAAATACAGAGTTGGTAAGATCAATGAAAATTAATATACATGCCCAATGGAATTATTATGAAAGATTTAGCCATTTTTCTACCTTTCACTACATTGTATATTGTATATTGTATATTCACTCCCACACTCTGGTCTTTGAGGTCTATACAATTTTTGTATTCATTACAGATTTCAAATAATAAAAGAGAATAAAGCTACTGAATTTTACCTCATTTAATATTCTCAATAGTATTGTAAACCATAAGTTATGGAAAGAGCATTTACAAGTCCAGGAATGAAGAAGATCACACTGGAGATAGATTTTGACCTTATTGGATTAGAATGATTTAAACTGTTAGAAAAATAAGGGTATAGGGAATTATACACATAGAAAAATTTAAAAACACCATAAATTATCCTAGTTTTGACAAATAAAAATATATTTAATTGTTATGTTTATAACAAGGCAGGGGTGGTGGGAAATGCCAACAGCATGTTGATTTAAATGCTGCTATTTTATTTTTCTAGATGTTCAACTACTCCTTAATTCTGTTAAAGGACACATAAAACAAATGCTTTAATAAATGTTTTGATTATACATAGGTAAATCAGAGATGATGTTTTGTATGTGATAACAATGAGTTGTCAGGTAAACCTTATTAATTATGTTGAAGACTCTACTTTGTGACCATTTTTGTATGCTCAGTGAAATCCTGGAGGCTGAACCAAGAACCAAAAGTAGTAACTGGTGAAATAAATCACCCTAACTGCCCAAGCCAATAGACTGAGTTAACACAGTTAACTTCTCTCTCAAAGATTTGTAAGATTCTGGATGGAGAAGATAGAAAAATCTAGGAAGACCCCAGAATCAGAAGCTGGCAAGAATCTAAGAATCCTTGGATATTGTTCTCTAAAAGAGAGTCATAAGGATGAAAATGATTATATACCATATCTTTCAGAAAGGAGCAAGGTTCAAAAAGGAGTGTCCCTTGAGAAGAACAGAAGTTTCTTTAATTCCACTCATGGAAATAAATCTAAGTTTAGTGCAGTCTGTAAAAAAGAAGGGGGTATATTTAATAATAGAGACAAGTGAATCAGTCCTCCCATCTGGTCAAAAACACCCTTCTCCTGGTCACTCAAACCCTATAAGAGATGTAACATATATTATGAAGATAGAGATACTTGTACCTACGGTTATCAGTTCCAGGTGGAAATTGTCCAGTTAAAACCTACCAGCACTGTGCATTTATTTGGAGATTAAAGATATAGAGGCTCCTATGTTGGGTAAAATATTTCATTTATACAAATATTAGACAAATAGTCTCTAGTGAAGATCCAGGCAACGAAGAGTCTGCTATTCTGCAGAGTAATCTGTAGCGGCTCTCAAATGTATTGTGCATAAGAATAACATGGATAATTTGTCAGAAATACCGACAACCTAGAATTCTGATTCATTACATAGGGACTGAGACCAGTTAACTGATCTAAAAAAAGAAAAACTATTCTGATGATTCAAATTGATGTCAAAATTTAAGAAAAAATTCCAAATAAAATTTTATCTTATTTGCAAAGTAAACTTTTCTGAGGCCCTTGAAGGCATCTTTCCCTTTTGAAAACTAAATGACTTTTTTCTGCCTTTGGTTCCCTCTAAAATTAGGACTGAAGTCTGATTCTTCATGTGGAAGAAACAAGATGGCTTCTACAGTATTGTGTCACATCTAAAGCTAAGGATAGAGAGATTTATTTTGGAAATGTGTGGGGTTCCTTGGCCAATGCACTTGGGAAGCAGTCATGCCTTACATAGTCTTAAGTTGGCTCTGTTGTTGTTGATGGCGACAGTGTTGATATCTTCAAGGTTTCAGTAAGGTTTCACAGACTGCTAAATTTTACAGCTCTGCTTTGGGAAACAAAGGTCTGGACACCTGCCCATGGATGGAGAAAAGCATGTGTCCATAGGAGAGGAGCAATAATAGACAAGGGAAAATCAGTATCAAGGCAAGAAGTGCTTCTGCAATGTAGAGAAGTAGAAATCCAAAAAGTTACAATTCAAAATCAGGACTTCTTTGTGGAACATGCAAGAATAACTTCAGAACTCCTAGAATAACACTGCAAAAAGAATCTGGTAAATGTCTGAAATTCCAAAGTCAAGTGGCATGAGGGCTCACATTAGCATTTGGGCATTCTATGGATCTGTGTTTCTAGAAGGCTGGAGAAGTCAGAAAAAGATTCATGACATTTGTATTGATTTGAGGTAATGTTAATCAGCTCAGTGGAAAATAAATTGTGTTAAGAAGTATAATAAAAGTGTCACAACTTCAGTTTAGGATATCATCAATCCCCCCCAAAAAAGCAGAATTTGAACTTTTAAAAAATGCATTTGGGTTTTGGGATCACTGTATAGATATGACCTTACATTCCCTCAACCTAGCCATTGGTGACATAACAACAACAGCTTCAAAGTTTGAGTGGTGACAATCCAGATCAATGATAGGTGCAAGAGTATGGCAATATGTGGTTTAATTTCTACTGTTAATTCTTTTTCCAAACCAGAAGTATACATTCTCTCCCTCTATTGAAATGTTGACATGGGCCTTTCCCATAGGTCATTGAAAGAAAATATTTTTCCTTTCAGAGAGGTCCTCCTTGAATAAATAGCTTCAGGAAGGACACAAAAAAATTGTGAGTAGAGAAGAGAAAAATATTTAGCCAGCCAGATCAAGCCAAATTAATATTTAAATTAACAGGAGGAAGGGGATGAAGATGGCAGAGTAAGAGGACCCTAAGCTCACCCTGTCCCACAGATACAACTAGATAACACTCACAGCAGGGTAAATAATGCAGAAGACGACCCACAGTCTGGCAGAACAAACTTCACAACTAAAGGTAGAGAAAAGGCCACACTGAAGAGGGTAGGGAGGGCAGAGATGAGGTGGGGAACTAAATGGACCACAGCCATCAATGGGCAGGAGGGAGCCACAAACAGAAAGAAGGGAGAAAAACAGATTATCGCATGGAGGAGCCCACACAAGGATGATGAATCCCCAAAACACTTGATGTTGAAAACTAGAGGGGCTGAGTTTCATGAGTTCTTATAAACAGCAAGACTTAAACCCTGGAATCTTAAAAATCAAAGGACTTAGCTTTGGGAGAGCCCAGAGAACAATAGGAAGCTGAGTCCCAACCCTTAAAGAGACAGCACTACAACCAGCTTCAGAGATACAACATAGGAGCAAGAGTTCTAAAAACATCTAGGGCACATGGGAGGGAGAGTTATCTACACATCTCACAGCATGTCCCATAGGGGCAGTGTTCACTGAGGGACTTCTCCAGGAACAAAGGAGCCAGCAGGCACCATCTTCCTCTCCCACCCCCCAACATAAACACATGGCCACCTGTGGGAAATAGTGCCCACATTCACTCTACCTAACTTAATTATACCAAGCCCAACCTCTCTGGGCTTTGGTGGACCTGCCCTTCTTAGTCACCTTTGCCTCAGTCCCTGTACTCTGGGTTCTCTCCCCCAGAAAACTGCCACAAATCTTGCCAACACCACACCTGCCAACCCACACATTATCTGAGGTGCACCTTGTTAAAATTGCGTGCCCTGCCCACACAGCCAAGGTCCCAGCAGTGGTGTCAGAAGGTCTCATTTTGCAATCAGACCAGTGCATCTTGTTAAAACTACACAGTGAGGGATCAAACCCTGCCCACAACAGGGAAAGAGAGCCTCTGAAGATTACAGGACTGAAGGAAAAAGCAGCCAAGACACAACAGCAGGGTGCACACAACACACATAGGAGACACCCCTGAAGTGATAGGCTCTGGTGAACAGGGGGCATTGCACTGCAGGGCACTACAGGACCTCTTCTTTATAAACCACTACTTTCAAGAGCAGAGGACATAGCTGACTTTCCTAACACACAGAAACAGACACAAAGATTTAGACAAAATGAGGAGACAGAGGAATATGTCCCAAACGAAAGAACAAGACAAAACCATAGCAGGAGACCAAAGTGAAACAGATATATGTAATATGCCTGATAACAATTCAAAGTAATGGTCATAAAGATACTGGGCTTGAGAAAAGAGTGGAGAACATCAGTGAGACCCCTTCAAAGAGAGAGAAAACATAAAAAGAACCAGTCACAGATGAATAACACAATAAATGTAATTAAAAATACACTAGATGGAATAAATAGAAGGCTAGAGGAAGCAGAGAAATGAATTAGTGACCTGAAGGACAGCGTAATGGAAAGTAATCAAGCTGAGCAGATGAGAGAAAAAAAATTATGCAAAATGAGAAAAGACTTAGGGAACGCAGTAACTCCATCAAGTGTAGTAGTATTCATATTATAGGAATCCCAGAAGTAGAAGAGAGAGAAAAGGGGGCAGAAAAATTTTTTATTTTAAAAAATAATAGCTGAAAACTTCCTTAATCTGGGGGAAGGAAACAGATATCCAGATCCAGGAGGCACAGACGGCCCCCAACAAAATCAACCCAAGGAGGTCCACACCAACGCACATTAATTAAAATGGCAAAAAGTAGTGATAAAGAGAAAATTTTAAAATCAGCAAGAAAAAAGAAGACAGTTACATATAACGAAATCCCCGTAAGGCTATCAGCAGATTTTTTTTAGTGGAAACTTTGCAGGCCAGAAGGGAATGGCATGATACATTCAAAGAGCTGAAAGGAAAAAAAATATCTACAGCCAAGAATACTCTATCCAGCAAGGATATCATTCAGAATAGGAGAGATAGAGTTTCCTAGACAAAAAGAAGCTAAAGGAGTTCATGACCACTAAACCAACCCTACAGGAAATGTTAAAGAGGACTCTTTGAGGGGAAAGGAAAGACCATAAATAAGAGTAAGAAAAGTAGGAAGCACAAAAGCCTATAAATAAGTCTATCTATAAAAATAAGTCAAGGGACTCACAAAATAAAAGTATGTAAATTATGACACCATATGCCAAAAACATGGTGGGAAAAGGAATAAAGAATGGGCTCAAATGTAAGCAACGATCAACTTAATATAGACTGCTATATGCAGCAGATGTTATATACAAACCTAAAGGTACCACCAATCAAAAACCAGTAATAGATAGGCAAAGTAAAGAGAAAGGAATCCAAGTATATCACTAAAAAAGCCAGCACACTGAGAGAGAAGAGCAAGAGAAGAAAGGATCAGAGAAGAACTACAAAAACAACCACAAAACAAGTAAGAAAATGGCAATAAATAGATAGTTATGAATAATTACTTTGAATGTAAATGGAACTAAATGCTCCACTCAAAAGACATAGGGTAACAGAATGGATTAAAAAAAAAAAAAAGACCCATGTCTATGCTCCCTACAGGGTACACATTTCAGTCCTAAAGACACCTGCAGAATGAAAGTGAAGGGATGGAGAAACATTAATCATGTAAATGGATATCCAAAGAAAGCTGAGGTAGCAATACTTATATCAGACAAAGTAGACTTTAAAACAAAGACTGTACCAAGAGACAAAGGACTCAATAATAATAAAGGCAATCTAACAAGAAGATATAACAACTGTAAATATTTATGCACCCAACATGGGAGCACCCAAATACATAAAACTAATAATAATAAACCAAAGGAGCTAATCGATAGTAATGCAATAATGGTAGGGAACTACACCCCACTTATATCAATGAACAGATCATCTAAATAGAAAATCAACAAGGAAACAGTGATGTTTAATGACACACTAGACTGGACCAGATAGATATAACAGATATATTTGGAACATTCCATCCTAAAACAGCAGAATACACATTCTTTTCAAGTGCATACAGAACATTCTCCAGAATAGATCATAAATTAAGCCACAAAACAAGTCTCCATAAATTCAAAATGATTGCAGTCATACCATGCATCTTTACTGACATAACACTATGAAAGTAGAAATCAACAACAAGAAAAAATCTGGAAAGAGCACAAATACATGGAGGTTAAACAACATGCTACTAAACAATGAATGGGTCAACCAAGAAATCAAACAAGAAATCAAAAATTACATGGAGAGAAATGAAAATGAAAACACAATGGTACAAAATCTGGGATGCAGCAGAAGTGGTTCTGAGAGGGGAGTTTAGAGCAAAACAGGCCTATCTCAAGAAGCAAGAAAAATCTCAAATAAACAACTTAACCTAGAAAAAGAAGAACAAATGAAACCCAAACTAGCAGAAAGAAGAAAATAATAAAGATTAGAGCAGAAATAAAGAATATAGAAACTAGAAAACAATAAAAACAGATTAATGAAACCAAAAGCTGATTCTTTGAAAAGATCAACAAAATTGATAAACTTCTAGCCAGACTCATCAAAAAAAGAGGAGAGAGAAAAAGAGAGAGAGAGAGAGAGAGGACTCAAACAAAATCAAAACTGAAACAGGAGAAATAGCAACACCACAAAAATACAAAGGATTGTAAGAGAACATTATGAAAAATTATATGCCAAAAAATTGGACAATCTAGAAGAAATGGATAAATTCTTAGAAACATATAATCTCCCAAACTGAATCAGGAAGAAATAGAAAATTTGAACAGACTGATTACCAGCAATGAAATTGAATCCATTATCAAAAAAATCCCAGCAAAAAGACAAAAAGAAGTCCAGGACCAGATGGCTTCACAGGCAAATTCTACCAAGCATTTAAAGAAGAGTTAATACCTATTATTCTCAAACTATTCCAAAAAATAGAAGAGAAAGGAAAACTTCCAAATTCATTCTATAAGGTCAGCATTACACTGATACCAAAACCATATAAAGACACCACTAAAAAAGAGAACTACAGGCCAATATCTCTAATGAAGATAGATGCAAAAATCCTCAATAAAATATTGACAAACCAAATCCAACAATACATTAAAAAAATCATTCACCTTGATTGAGTGGTATTTATTTCAGGCATGCAAGGGTAGTTCAATATTCACAAATCAATCAACATGATCCATCACATTAATAAGAGAAAGGATAGAAGCATATGAAAATAGCTGTATGCTTTAGTCATTGAAACTAGGGTGTGCACCAGATGATATATGGAATTGTTGAATCAGCCACAAACATCTACAGCCATACCACCCTGAATGTACTTGATTCTGTAATTGTTGAATCACTAACTATATTGTACACCTGAAGCTAATATAACTCTGTATGCTAACTAAATGAAATTAAAATATTTTTTTTAAAAAAGGCTGTATGATCATTTCAATAGATGCAGAAAAAGCATTTGACAAAGTACAACATCCATTCATGATAAAAACCCTGAACAAAGTAGGTTTAGAGGGAACATACCTCAACATAATAAAGGCATTATATAAAAAATCCACAGCTAATATCATCCTCAATGGGGAAAAACTGAGAGCTTTTCCCCTAAGGTCAGAAACAAGATGTCCATTCTCACGACTTTCATTCAACATAATACTGGAAGTCCCAGCCACAGCAATCAGACAACAGAAAGAAATTAAAAAAAAAAAAAACATCCAAATTGGTAAAGAAGAAGTAAAACTAATGATGTAATGTATGGTGATTAACATAACATAATAAAATAAAATTTAAAAAAAAGAAGAAGTAAAACTTTCAGTATTACAGATGACACTTTATACAGAAAATCCTGAAGACTCCACCAAAAAAACAACTAGTACTGATAAATGAGTTCAGTAAAATTGTAGGGTACAATTTCAATGTACAGAAATCTGTTGCATATACACTGTATAGTAAGAATGAAGCAGCAGAAAGAGAAATTAAGAAAACAATCCAATTTACAACTGCACCAAAAATAATAAAATACCTAGAAATAAACTTAAAGAGGTGAAAGGCGTATACTCTGAAAACTGTAAAACACTGATAAAAGAAATTGAAAATGGCACAAAGAAATGGAAAAGCATTCCATGCTCATGGATTGGAAGAATGAATATTATTAAAATGTCTATACTATCCAAAGCAATCTACAGATTTAATGCAATCTCTATCAAAATCCACTAACATTTTTCAGAGAACTAGAACAAACAATCCTGAAATTTGTATGGAACCAGAAAAGACCCTGAATAGCCAAAGCAATCTTGAAAAAGAAAAGCAAAGGTAGAGGCATCACAATTCTGGACTTCAAATTATATTACAAAGCTGTAGTGATCAAAAGAGTATGGTACTGGCACAAAAAGAGACACATAGATCAATGGAACAGAATAGAAAGCCCAGAAATAAACCCACAATTACATGGTTAATTAATCTTTGATAAAGGAGGCAAGAATATCCAATGGGAAAAAGTCTCTAGCTACATGTGAAAGAATGAAACTGGACCACTTTCCTTACACCATACATAAAAAGAAATCCAAAATGGATTAAAGAACTAAATGTGATAACTGAAACTGTAAAAAATCCTAGAAGAGAGGACAGGCAGTAATTTTCTGATAATTTCCTAGGAAGCAAGATCTTTCTAGATATGTCTCTTGAGGCAAGGGAAAGAAAAGCAAAGATAAACTATTAGGACTACATCAAAATAAAAAGCTTCTGCACAGCAAAGGAAACAACCAACAGAACTAAAAGACAATGTACTGAATGGGAGGAGATATTTGCAAATGACATATCTTATAAAGGGTTAGTATCCAAAATATATAAAGAAATTATACAACTCAACACCATAAAAATAAATAATTCAATTTAACAACGTACAGAGGATATGAACAGACATTTTTCCAAAGAAGACATCCAGATGGCCAATAGACACATGAAAAGATGCTCAACATCACTCAACATCAGAGAAATGCAAATCAAAACTACAATGAGATATCACTTCACACTTGTCAGAATGGCTAAAATGAAAAACTGAAGAAACAACAAGTGTTGGTAAGGATATGGAGAAAAAGTTACCCTCATGCACTGTTGGTGGCAATACAAACTGGTGTACCCCCTGTGGAAGATGGTATGAAGGTTCCTCAAAAAATTAAAAATAGAACTATCCTATGATGCAGTTATTGCATTATTGGGTATTTACCCGAAGAACACAAAAACACAAATTCGAAGGGATATATGCACCCCTATGTTTATTGCAGCCTGGTTTACAGTAGTCAAACTATGGAAGTAGCCCAAGTGTCCATTGATAGATGAATGGATAGAGAAGATGTGGTGTATATATACAACAGAATATTATTCAGCCATAAAAAGAATGAAATCTTGTCATTTGCAACAAAACGGATGGATGAGAGTATAATGCTAAGAGAAACAACCAGTAAGAGGAAGACAAGTATATGATTTCACTCACAAGTGGAATAAGAAACAATACAGCAGGGTGCCTGGGTGGCTCAGTCAGTTGGCTGTCTGCCTTTGGCTCCAGTCATGATCCCGGGGTCCTGGGATTGAGCCCCACGTGGGGCTTCTTGCTTGTTGGGAAGTCTGCTTCTCCCTCTGCCCCTCACCCCACTCTCGTGCTTTCTTTCAAATAAATAAATAAAATTCTTTTTTTTTTTAAGGAACAATACAGCAAACAAAAGGGGAAAAAAGAAACAAACCAAAAAAACAGACTCTTCTCAAAAAGAAGAAGAAGGTAGCGGGAGGGGAAGAATGAAGCGGGGGAAATTGGAGGGGTAGACGAACCATGAGAGACGATGGACTCTGAAAAACAAACAGGGTTCTAGAGGGGAGGGGGGTGGGAGGATGGGTTAGCCTGGTGGTGGGTATTGAGTAGGGCACATTCTGCATGGAGCACTGGGTGTTATGCACAAACAATGAATCATGGAACACTTCATCTAAAACTAATGATGTAATGTATGGGGATTAACATAAGAATAAAAAATAAATAAATAATTAATTAATTTAAAAAAACAGACTCTTCTCTTTAAAGATTTTATTTATTTATTTGAGAGAGAGAGAGCGCACGAATTCAGGGAGGGGCCAAGGGAGAGGGAGAAGCAGACTCCCCCTTGAGCAGGGTGCCAGATGCAGGGCTCGATCCCAGGACCCCGGGATCATGACCTGAGCCGAAGGCAGACGTTTAACCAACTGAGCCACCCAGGTGACCCCCCAAAATACTCTTAACTATAGAAAACAGTTATCAGAGGGGAGGCAGGTAGGGGATGGGGGATTAAGAATAAGAGTAAATTTATCTTGATGAGCATTGTGTAATATATGGAACTGTTGAGTCACTATATTGTATACCTGAAACTAATATAACACTATATTATTAACTATACTGGAATTAAAATTTAAAAATATTTAAATGAACAGACTCTTCAACATTTGCACTTGGATATCTAACAGGCATCTTGCAGTCTACAAGTCCAAAGTGTAATTCTTGATCCTCCCCCTTTGAAACTGCTCTTCTCATAACCCTCCCATATCAGTTAATGGCAATTTCATGCTAGTTATTCAGCTCTAAAATCTTGGTAGTCATCCTTGACCCTTCTTTTTTTATACTATTGTTTCAAATCTGTCAGATAACCTTGTCACCATTCCTGAACTGAGCCACCATCATCGTTCTGTATTATTCCAACTGCTTCCCAATGTGCATATACATATGTATGTTTTCAAATCATTCAACCAATACCAATGATAATACATATTTTCCATATTGTAAAACAATTTAAACTACCAACTAGTTGTCTACTCTTTCATGCAATATTCAAATTTTTTGTATTTCCCTAAGATGATCTGTTCTATTTCATCTAATACAGATATTTAAATTTTATGTAAACTTTATGTAAATTTTAGACCATATTACATACAATATTGTAATTGTATAATACCACATAAAATTCAAGAATAAGGATTTAAATATTATTTTTGCTTCCACTTTTTCTTCTAACCATCTACTCTGACTCTCAATACATAGTTATACTACTAAAACTTTAAGCACAAATTACCTCACTAGTAAAAACCTACCTGTAGCTTGTCATCTCACTCAGATTAAGAACAAATCTTTGCAAGGGTTTTATAAGATACTCAGCATTTAGATCGTATATGTCCTTGATCTCATTTCCAACGGCTCTCGCCTTACTTTCCTTTCTTCAACCACAGTGGTCTTTTTTGCTGAACTCAGTCAACTAGGGATGTTCTCACCTCTGGGCTTTTTGTAATTTTAATTTCCTCTGACAAGAACTCTCTTCCATTAGTTATAAAATGGTTTGCTTCTTTATTTCCATTAAGTTTTGCTGAAATGCCATCTTCTCAGGGAGGTTTCTCTGATCACTCTATTCTAAATTCAATGCCTCCTCTATTCCTGTTTTCTTTTTCGCTGTAACACTTATTAAAATAACACATTATGTATTTTATTTATATATTTTTACCATCTATCCTGTCTTCACTGTAATGTAAATTCCTGATGGATTTCTTTTGTTTATTGCTGAAACTCTATAACTTAATTGTTCCTGACATATATGTGTTGCTCAATAAGTATTTCTTGATAAATTCAATGAATTAATTCAACCTTGAGCAATATTTTTCTGTATAGCACTGTCATAATTACTGTAAAAGTCTTAAGAAAGAGTCCAATAGAATTGAAAATGGGATATTACCAAGTCATGTTTTGTCTCTTTTATATTTGCTATTGGGTGAGAATCTAGGGTGTGTATGTGATTGATTCTTTATTAACTGGAAACCAAATTCCTGCTGCCGATTTCTTTTGGAAAGTAAACCTTATGAAGATGTATTATCAATTTTCTTTCCTGTTTAGAAGTTTCTTTATCTTATTACATAAAATTGTACAAATTGAAGCTATTAAGAATTTTATAGAGCCGTCTGGTCTGGTTTGAAGCAGTTTTCCCTCATCACTCCTTGACTCTTGTTCCACTGTTTAACTCACAAGGCAAATTGAACAGAAGAGCAGATGGAGTTACAACCTGTAGATGTTTCATTAGTGTCTTCATTATTCAGAGGCACTCATTTATAATACTCCAGACAGAGTCCTTTCTATGATGCATAGAAGATGGTTGGCTAAATCTGATAAGTTAATATACTCAAATCTTGTCATTTACCTCTGAATTTCTTTTTTGCCCTTCAAATAGAGTATTTTGTACATTTTAGTTCTTGATATAAAGACAAGAGGAGAGCAGTGGGCAAGACAAAATTGTTTGCCTTCTATACAACAATATGAAACTCTCCAGGTTTCAGTATTAGAGAAATGTTAAGCATATTACTCCATAACATCATTATGGCATCAAGCCATTGACTGGAAATTTACATTTGTTCATGCTTAAAAATTGCTGTTGCACAGACAATCCTAGTCCCCTACGTATTTGCAGTTATTTTCCATAATTCTGTATTTACATATTCATTTTGATGTTTCATTGTTTTAAATGTACACATTATACATTAACATTCAGACTATTCACCTGACTTCTATAAAACAAAAATAGCTTTTTTAAAAAAGATTTTATTTATTTAATTTACAGAGAGAGAGAGAGAGCACAAGCAGGGGGAGCAGCAGGCAGAGGGAGAGGGGGCTGAGCAGAGAGCTCATAGGGCTCCATCCCAGGGCTCTGGGATCATGACCTGAACCAAAGGCAGACACTTAACCAAATGAGCCACCCAGGCACCCCAAAACAAAAAGCTTTTATTTTTTTACTTTTTGTCAAAAAAATAAAAAATTATTTATTTGAGATAGAGAGAGAGTGAGAGAGAGAGCATAAGTGGGGCAGGGGGGAAGAGGCAGAGGGAGAGGGAGAAGCAGGCTACCCGCTGAGCAGGGAGCCCCAGTGAAGGGCTTGATCCCAGGACTCTGAGCTGAAGGCAGCTGCTTAACCAACTGAGCCCCCCAGGTGTCCCAAAAATAGCTTTTAAAAGAACAACAGGACAGATGTTATTTCATTTTTTTCTATTATGTTCAGTTACCACTGTATAGTACATCATTAGTTTTTGATGTAGTGTTCAATGATTCATTAGTTGCATATAAAACCCAGTGCTCACTACTGGGTATTTACCCCAAAGATACCAAATGTAGTGATGTGAAGGGGTATGTGCACCCCTATGTTTATAGCAGAAATGTCCACTATAGCCAAACTATGGAAAAAGCCAAGATGTCCATTGACAGATGAATGGATAAAGAAGATGTGAGATATATATATATATATTTATATATATATCAATGGAATATTATGCAGCCATCGAAAGGAATGAAATCTTATCATTTGTAATGACATGGATGGAACTGGAGGGTATTATGCTGAGTGAAATAAGTCAATCAGAGAAAGACATGTATCATATGATCTCACTGATATGAGGAATTCTTAATCTCAGGAAACAAAATGAGGGTTGCTGGAGTGGAGTGGAGGGATGGGGTGGCTGGGTGATAGACATTGGGGAGGGTATGTGCTATGGTGAGCACTGTGAATTGTGTAACACTGATGAATCACAGAAAAATAATACATTATATGCTAAAAAAAAAGAAGATAGTAGGAAGGGAAAAATGAAGGGGGGGAAATCGAAGGGGGAGACGAACCATGAGAGACTATGGACTCTGAGAAACAAACTGAGGGCTCTAGAGGGGAGGGGGGGTGGGGGGATGGGTTAGCCTGGTGATGAGTCTTAAAGAGGGCACATATTGAATGGAGCACTGGGTGTTATATGCAAACAATGAATCATGGAACACTACATCAAAAACTAATGATGTAATGTATGGTGATTAATATAATAAAAAAATTATATAAACAAAACAAAACAAAAAAAACCTAGTGCTCATCACAACATGTGCCCTCCTTAATACCCATCACCCATTCCCCCACCCCTCTCCCCTCTGAAACCCTCAGTTTGTTTCCTGGGGTCCAGAGTCTCTCATGGTTCATCTCCCTCTCTGGTTTCTCTCCCTTCAGATTTCCCTCCCTTCCCCTATGGTCCGCCATGCTATTGCTTATGTTCCACATATGAGTGAAACCATATGATAATTGTCTTTCTCTGCTTGACTTATTTCACTCAGTATAATCCCCTCCAGTTCCATCCATGTCGATGCAAATGGTGGGTATTCATCCTTTCTGATGGCTGAATAATAGTCCATTGTATGTATGAACCACATCTTTATCCATTCATCTGTTGAAGGGCATCTCGGCTCTTTCCACAGTTTGGCTATTGCGGACTTTGCTGCTATGAACATTGGGTGCATATGGCCCTTCTTTTCACTACATCTGTGTCTTTGGGGTAGCCAGTAGTGCAATTGCTATTAAGTCTAAGTCTCTACATAATGCTCTTTTCCTCTAGAGTGGCTTTACTCCACCATACCCTGATAAACTAAGTATAGGCTGATCTTAATTTGAACAGGGACTCAGAAGACTAAGACTGCATTATGGTTTCTGATAGGCTTATTCTATTTTCATTTCTCATCTGTCCCTCAAGATTAGTACTCCTACAGTTCCAACTAATACCCTAGGGCACATACTAGGGCCCCTTCTTCCTTGGTGTGTTCTGATTACCATTTGTGCCTCCTTAACATCAAGAGATTGTTGAAAACTCTACTTGAATTTTAGCAGCTTTTAGCTTAGTTTCTCTGCCTTTTGCCCTCAACAGCTTAATAACTAAGCAATGTTTCAAGTGAAACTTGACTTCACATTCTGCCTCTTCTTTCTTATTAGGGATGTTGGTCTCTCAGGTCCTGGCAGGCTTGGTAGGCCCACACTTCAATTTTTGTCTCTCTTTTTGAGGCTGCTAAAAGCTCTTCTGGCTCTACTGCCTTAAAAAAAGTGGTGGTTGAGTAGATTTGCAGCATCTTGCTCCATGCTAAGAATTAGCAAATGTTCCCTAAAAAATTCAGTTCACAGAATATCTGCTCACTTATCTGCAGTTGACTTATTTCTGGGGATTTGGTTCCTCAGCTTCTATAAGATTCAGTGGTAATCTGATGAGATGCCATTGAAGGTACATGTTTGAATATATCTTTAAAAAAATCTGGCTCTTGGGCGCCTGGGTGGCTCAGTCGTTAAGCATCTGCCTTCGGCTCAGGTCATGATCTCAGGGTCCTGGGATCGAGCCCCACATCGGGCTCCCTGCTCCGCGGGAAGCCTGCTTCTCCCTCTCCCCCCGCTTGTGTTCCCTCTCTCACTGTCTCTCTCTCTCTCTCTCAAATAAATAAATAAAATTTTTTTAAAAAAATCTGGCTCTTTTAGTTGTTTTGTAGCAGGAACATTGGTTTTTCACAAGCTATTTTATCAGAGTCAGAAGCACAAGTCAGCTCCTTCCTAGCTCAGGCTGCAAGCACACACCCCCTCAAACTTCACCCCTGCACACTTACCTAGGGCAAAAGGATCTTTAGTCTCCTTAGTGGTTTCTTATGAAATTATACTTTAGTTCTTGAAATGTTTATTTTCTTCCCCCTTCTATAATTTCCGTGTAATTTTTTGGTGATGTAACCAGCACTCTTAAACATCTTGGCAAGAAGTTGAGGCTTCTGTGCAATGATTTCCTTTCATTTGTTTCCTCTCCCATGGCTCTACAGAAAGTAATATTCCTCATTGTGGTAGGAAAAAAATGACTCTCCAACAATGTCCATGCCCTAGTCCCCAGAACCTGTGAATATGTTATGGTACACAGCGAAAGGAACTTTAAAAATGTAAATAAGGTTACAAATCAGTGACATTAAGAGAGAGTATCCGAGATTATCCAAGTAGGCCAAATCTAACTATTTGAGTCCTTAAAAGCAAAATAACTGGGGCACTTGGGTGGCTCAGTCGGTTAAGCATCTGCCTTTGGCTCAGGTCATGATCCCAGGGTTCTGGGATCGAGCCTCGTGTCTGGATCCCTGCTTAGTGGGGAGCCTGCTTCTCCCTCTCCCACTCCTGCTCCCCCTGCTTGTGCTCTCTCTCTCTGTGTAAAATAAATAAATAAAATCTTAAAAAAAAAAAAGCAAAATAACCTTCTCCAGCTGGGGCAGAAGAAATGAAGCAGAAGGATAAGTCAGAAATATTTGAAGCAAGAGAAGGACTTGACTATAGTTTCTGATTTGAAGATGGAGAGGCAACATGATGAGGTAACCATTAAGTTAAGTGACCTCAGCTGAGAGCCAGCAAGAAAATAGGAACTTGGCGCTAGAACCAAGAGGAATTTAATTCTGCCAACAACTTACATGAATTTGGAAAGATTTTTCCCTAGAGGCTTCAGAAAATAGCTTAAGCCAGTCAACACCTTGATCTTAGCCTTCTGGAAACTTAAGCAAGAAAAATCAGTCAAGCTTACTATGATGTGGGGTGGCCGAGTGCAACGGTCAAGAAAGAATTCTTGAGATGTTTTATGGTGCAAAAAGGTGCTTTTATTATAGCATGGCGACAGGACCATGGGCAGAAAGAGCTGCACTTGTGATTGTAAGGAGACTGATTAAATACTTTTAAGTTTTGGGGGGAGGGTAGAGATAATATAAGTCTCTAAAGGGATTTCTGTATGTTAAAGAAGAGTTATAGGATCCTGGAGGTCTGGCTATTGTCAAGGTAAGTTTGCTTTTAGACTCTAGCAAAACATTAACATTAAAGCAGCCATGCATTAAGGAGGACATGTGATGGAATGATCACTGGGTGTTACATGCAACTGATGAAGAAGCTAATGATGTACTATGTGTTGGCTAATTGAATTTAAATTTAAAAAAAAAGAAAAGAAAAGAAAGAAAGAAAGAAAAAAAAAGAAAAGAGCCATGAGTTCCTGGAGGAATGTTAAGCTCTGCATATCTCAGGCAATCAACCTTGCAATCAACCTCATTATTCATTAGTGGGCTGAAAGTTGTGAGAAAATTTAATTTTATCTACATTTCCCTTGGCTTTGTTCTCCTTATCACATACCAGATTTCTGAACTATAGAAACTGTGAGATAATAAGTGTGTGTTGCTTGGGGCTATTAAATTTGTGTTAATTTGTTATAGCAGCCATGGAAAACTCATACACTCATATGCAACCCACTCCCAGCATTCCCCACATTCAATCAAGCAACCTATAGATTCAATGCAATCCCTATCAAAATTGCAATAATGTTTTTTACATAAAAAGAAAAATCCTTTCTAAAATTCACATGGAACCTCAAAGGACCCCGAATAGCCAAAATAATTTTGAAAAAAAGAGCAAAGCTAGAGGTTGCATGCTCCCTGATTTCAATATTTATTACAACACTTCAGTAATCAAAACAGTGTAGTATAGGCTTAAAGACAGACATATAAACCAATAGAACAGGATAAAGAGCCCTCACATATATGGTCAAGTAATTTTCTACCAGGATGCCAAGAATTTAAAATGGGGGAAAAGACAGTCTTTGCAACAAATGGTATTAGTACTACTGGCTTTCCACATAGAAACAAAGTTAAACATTTATTCCATATGTAAAAATTAACTCAAAATGGATCAAGAATCTAAATGTAAGACCTAAAATTATAAAATCCTTAGAAGAAAACAGGGGAAAAGCTTTATGACACTGGATCCAGCAATGATTTATTTGATATGACACCAAAAACACAGGTAACAAAAGTAGAAGTTAATCGTACCACTGTATTAAATCAAAATTAGAATTCTGTGCATAAAAGGAAACAATCAACAGAGTAGAAAGGCAACCTATAGAATCTAAAAATATCTGAAAATCATATATCTAATAAAGGATGAATACTCAGAATATAAAAAGAACTCATACAACTCAACAACAACAAAAAACCCCAAATAATCTGATTAAAAAATTGGCAAAGGCTTAAATAGACATGTCTTAAAAGAAGATAAACAAATGTGCAATAAGCAGATGAAAAGATGGTCAACATCACTAATCGTTAGGAAAATACAAATCAAAGTTACCAGGAGATAACATCTCACACCAATCAGGATTGCTACTATCAAAAAATAATAATAATAAACAAACAAGGAAGAAAGAAAACAACTGTTGGTAAGGATGTGGAATAATCTGAATTCTTGTGCACTGTCAGTGGGAATGTAAAATGATATAGTTCCTGTGGAAAATAGTATGGTGCTTCCTCAAAAACTTAAAAAATAGAATTACTATATGATCTAGTAATTCTGTTTCTGGGTATATACTCAAAAGAATTGAAAGCAGGGTCTTTAGATATTTGTACACCCATGTTTATGGCAGCATTATTCACAATAGCTATTCACAAAAGCAACCCAGGTGTCTATCAAGAGATGGATGGAAAAGCAAAATGTGGTATATACATACAGTGGTATATTATTCAGCCTTAAAAAGAAGGAAATTCTGCAATATTTCACAATATGGATAAACCTTGAGAACATTATGCTAAGTGAAATAAGCCAGTCACATAGAGGCTAATACTATGTGTTTCAACTTACATGAGGTACTTAGACTAGTCAATATTATAGAGACAGAAAGTAGAATGGTGGCTGCTTGGGACTGGGTAGAGAGAAGAATAAATAATTATTATTTAATATGTACAGAGTTTTGGTTTTACAAGATGAGAAGATTTCTGGAGATAGATGGTAGTGATGTACACTGTACAACATGAGCATATTTAATACCATTAAACTGTATACCTAAAAATGGCTAAATAGTAAATTCTATGTTATGTGTATTTTACAATTTTTTAAAAAATGGAAAAATTAATAGAGGTAAATATTGATTCTTTGAAGAGAGTAACAAAATTAATAAACTTAGGGTTAGACTGATGAATAAATGATAGATAAGGCATACATTATTAATAAAGTGAAAGCAAAAAGATTGTCCTTATAAGAAAATTAGAATATTTTATGCATAACTTGATGCCAATACATTTAACAATTAACATAAAATAGGCCATATCCTAAAGAAACACAAATAATACAAGATGTCATAATCCAAATTCCATTAAAATCAGTCCTTTTAAAGAACTTCTCACAAAGTACACCCCATACTCAGATGACATCACAAGTAAATTCTTATATATATTTTAACATAAATATCACCAATTGTTTTAATTTAAATTCAATTAGCCAACATATAGTACATCATTAGTGTCCGATGTAGAGTTCAATAATTCATCAATTGCATACAACACCCAGTGCTCATCACATAATGTGCCCTCCTTAATATTACCTATTTTTTTTTAAGATTTTATTTATTTATTTGAGACAGAGAATGAGAGAGAGAGAGCACATGAGAGGGGGGAGGGGCAGAGGAGAAGCAGACTCCCCGCCGAGCAGGGAGCCCGATGCGGGACTCGATCCGGGGACTCCAGGATCATGACCTGAGCCAAAGGCAGTCGCTTAACCAACTGAGCCACCCAGGCGCCCCATTATTACATATTTTTAAATAAATTCTTTAAGACAGGAAAATGAAAGAATATTTATTTTACTGTATAGGTATAGTATAATTATCTCAAAACCTGACATAGGACATTATAAGAAGGAAAAATCCCAACTCATGCTATTTTTTCTCATGAATAGGTGCCAAATCATAAACAAAATATTGATAAACCAAATACAGTGTTAGATGAAAACTAACACATAATGGTCAAGTTGGTTATATTACAGGAATCAATGTAATCCCCCCTATTAAAAGAAGAAAATTAAAAAAGAATATTATCATTTCAATATATATAGAAATAGCAAACAAAAAATAGCAACTAGAAGGAAAATCTGTTAGGAATAGAATGGAACTTCTGTAATCTGATTATTATCTACCAACTGCCTGCATTAATTACCATACGAAATCCTAGATGATGCAATAAGGCAAGGGATTAGGAAGAGTGGACATAAAGAGTTAAAACACTGCTGTCTGTTTATAAAGTTGAAAAGTTTCTACTGATGAACTCTTAGAATGAAGAAGTGAATCAAATACCTGATTATACAGTAGAGGAAGTGCAAATTCTACACAGGAAACTATGAAACATTCTGAGAAACTGAAGTTCATATATCCTAATAAATATAGCAGGTCCTTAGATTGGAAGATTTGGCATATAAAGATGTAAATTTTGAATTTCAAAACCAAGCAAAATAATGAAGAGATACCTCACTATATACATATATATTATATAAAGATATATATATCTTTATGTACCTATATAGATTAAATACAGATATTAACATAATAAATATATATATTTGTTCTCCCAATGGCTAACAAATACATATATATATTTGTTCTCCCAATGGTTAATAAACTTAAGGACTGGCAATCAACCTCATTATTCATCAGAGAAATGAAAATTAAATCTCAATGAGATACTCCTACACACCCACCAGAATGGTTCAAAAGAAAGGAAAAGAAAGCTAGCAATACCAAACTCTGGCAAAGATGCAGTGCAAATGAAATTCTCACACACTGTTGTAAGTTTAAATAGGTAAGTACATAGAATCACTTTGGGAATCTGCCTTTATTGAAGTTTAATATGAACATGCCATTTGTTCTAGCAGTTTCATTCCTACACAAATACACAAAAGAAATGCATGTATGTATTGACCAAAAGGTATGCACAGTAATATTCATAGCACCATTATTTATAATAGCCCCAAAGTGATACCTTCCTAAACATCTTTCAATGATAGAATGGATAAATATATAATGGAATATTCTTACATTGGAATATCAACAGGCAATGCAAATGTACTTTATAAACTGACAATATTTTATGAGAGATAACTAAGAATAATGCTCACACAGTGCAGGAGAAGAGATATTTGTTTTAAGAGAGGAAGATTACCAGGATAGTGAATAATTTTATAAATTACTATGACTATTTTTGTTCATAAATATCTTTGTATTTTTTAAAAATGTTTTCCCAAACACAACCTTATTAAGCAGAGGAATTTTATAATTAGTCCTCAGAAAATGAAAATTCTACTATGCCTTCATTAAGCAATATACACAGTGCATATATAGTTCTGACTAGAGCAAAAACAGTTAAATACAAAATTGTTAGGTAAATTTTCACAAATAAGCATGCATAAAGTATAGGAAGACCAGTGCGAATCAGGCCATCAGATAGTACAAATCCAGTAAGTTATCATATATTACTTATGAAAGTTAGTTTCATGTGTCAACTTGCCTAAACTATAGTGCACAGTTCAAACACTATTCTAGATATTGCTGTGAAGATATTTTGTAGACGTGGTGATGTTGTGGTGGATGATGTATGATCTACAATCAGTAGATTTTAAGTAAAGGAGATTATTGTCAATATTGTAAGTGGGCCTCATCCAATCACTGGAAATACTGTAAAAGCAAAACCAAAGTTTGCCTGAGGAAAGAGAAATTCTGCCTCAAACAGCAGCATCAACTGTTGCTTCAGTTTCCAGCCTATAGGCTCACCCAAAGCTTTTCAGACTTGCCAGCCTGCACAAACGGTTAGCCAATTTCCTGAAATAGATTGATCTACCTATATCTGTATCACTATCAAGATATATATAACATGTTTATCTACATCTACCTCCTACTGGTCTGTTTGTTTCTTTTTCTCTGGAGAACCATGACTGATACAGATTTTGGTACCAAGAGTAGCTCTAAAGGAACATAAACTTCAGAATGAGTTGAGGGAATTGATTTTGGGGTTTCTGAAGTTGGTTCTGTAATCTGATTAGATTTAAAGCACTAATGACTCTATTTCCAGTGTAAAGATGGCCCTAAAAGTCTATGCTGTAATGGCAATAGATATATGTAAAATATCACTATTGAATACTTAAAATAAAATATTTATAAAAAGGCAAGTTTCTAGGTTATCATAAACTTGATACCTTAGAACATTTTTGTCAAACTCTCAAGTATAATGAGACTGGCTGCTTAGTCCTAACTGTACTGAAGAAAGTGGGGAAAGACGCAGATGAATGCAGGGCTTCAAATTCCCTGCTCAAGCACCTTATAAATGAAGGAAAATGTCTGTATTAGTCAGCTAAACTGCATCTTAACCCATTCAGGCTGCTATTTAAAGAATACCATAGATTGGCTTAAACAATAGACATTTATTCTCAGAGTTCTTGAGGCTGGAAAGTCCAAGATTGAGGTCCAGCAGGGTTTGACTTCCGATAAGGGCTCTCTTCTTGACTTGTAGACAGTCACCTTCTTGCTTTGTCCTCACATGGTCTTTCCTTGATGCATGTCTCTCTCCTCCTCTTCTAAAAGGTCACCAATCCTTTTAGTATAGGACCTGACCCTTATGAACTTGTTTAATCTTAACTGCTCCCTAAAAGCCCTATTTCCGAATAGTAGGGCTTCAATATATGAGTTTGGAGAAGGGCACAATTCAGTCCATATGAGTTATTATGTCTGACCTGAAAGAAACCTTTATCTCCTATAGCCACGGGGCTGACATTGTTGAAAACCAAACACAGAACCTCATCTTGTGAGTAGTTAAATTCATCACAAATTGAATAACTAATCTTGTAGGTATCTTCTATTAAAGTGAGGTCATATGTTAGGAAAGAACCAGAGAGTAAATATTGGAATGGGCACATATGAGTAGATCCCAAATAAAACTGGGTACATCAAATCCCTAAGTTCCATTAAACCTACTTTGTCAGTAGAGGCAGTCTTTCTACCCCCCATCTGAGGAGGTTAACACTGCTTTACCTGAGGAATCATAAAGTACATGCACAATGAGGTACCTGCCTTGCAAGATATTATTGATTCTCTTCTGGACCCACTCTACTGTCTTTGCTTCTAGATCTAAAGACTCAATTTCCAGCAAGACTTAAAAGGTGAAGGTGAAATAAAGTTTGGCCCATGAGGAAGTGTGCTCCAAAAGAACTGAATGATTTTTTCCAATTTATATAGATAGAGACATGGAGGATATATGTGAGAATGGAGATTAAGGGTGTGGGCTAAGGGTGGAAAAAAACAAAGTTGGTTTAGGCCAATTTACTGATATGGGTCCACTAAAGAGAGACTTTGAATTCAGTGTTGTAGCTTGAAGGGTTAGAAAGGGATCTAACAGTTTATTTAGTTGGTTGGCTGAAATATGGACCAAAAGGTGCCTACTAAACATGAATTTCAGTGCCATAATTGCACTGGTATACTGTAGATTAAAGGCTTAGAGAGATTGGGATATTGGCCTGGTTTTATGTAAGAAATGCTCACCCATCTGGGTAGGGTCCAGAGGACACACATTTCACCACAACTATGAGAAATAAATTTGTGAGGGGAGCCACAGCATTCTTGTAGAGCTCTATAGTCACTCTTCTCTGTAGGTCAGAAATTACAGCAGAAACTGATGCCAGTTAACTGAGATTCTTACATACAATGGTGGTAATTGTATCCCAAAGTAGCAGGCACCAGGTGGTAGCATATATTCACCAAAGATAGGTGGGTATGGTTACCATAATGGAAAGCAGAGTTAAAGCAGTAATCAGAATAGTCTAACTCACAGAGACCTATGGCAATGGCTAGTTAATTACGGCATCCCCAGAAGAGAAATAGATGGGCAGTCTACAAAATTCTTATTTGACCTGTATATATGGAAGAGTTCTAGGTGGAATGAACAGAAGTCTAACTTGAATCACCAAAACAGAATCATGACTCTTCAATCAATTCCCAGAGTTGAGCTAGTTTACAGACCCAGAGCTCTTTGAATGAAGGAGAGGCTGGGTACCCTTGTAGAAGAATTCTGCTATACTGTTTATACCTTTAGTCTTTTTCCCAGCCTTCCCCAAGGGACATACAGACTTTTACCAGAGTAACTCTGCTTTGAGTAAAAGGAGATATATTTTTTTAGTGATTACTGGACACTGGCACGGAATTGATGCTAATTCCGAGAGAGCTGAAACATCATCATGGTCTACCAGTCAGAGCAGGGGCTACGGAGCTAAGTGAGTTTTACGTCATGACCATCTCACAGTGGGTCTAATGAGTCCCTAAACATACCCTCTGGTTATTTGTACCCTCAGGAATACATAATTGGAAGAGACATGCTCAACAACTGACAGAATTCAAATACTAGTTCCCTCACCTATGGAGTGAGGGATGTAATAGCAGGAAAGGCCAAGTGGAACCACTAGAATTTTTTCCACTAAGGAAAACAGTAAACCCAAAGGAATACCTCATTCCTGGATAGATGGAAAAATTAGTGCCACCATCAAGGACTAGAAGAAAACAAGGGTCGTGATTTTCACCTCATCCCCATTAAATCTGCCTATTTGGCTTATGTAGAAAACAGATTGATCTTGAAAAAGAGCAGTGGATTATCATAAACATAACCAGGTAATGACTGCAATCACAGCTACTATTCCAGATGTGGTTTTGTTACCTGAGCAAATTAACATATCCCTAGTACGTGGTATATAGAATTGATCTGACAAATGCTTTTTTCTCTAAACCTGTTTTTGGTAAAGACCACCAGAAACAGGTTGTTTTCATCTGGCAAGCCAACAATAAATCTTCACTCTCTTAACTCAGAGGTATATTGACTCCCCAGACCTCTGTCATAATTTAGTCCACAGAGACCTTGCTCACCTTTCCCTTCCACAAGACATCATCACACTATACTATTAAGTTGATGACATTCTGCTGATTGGACCTAGTGAATGAGTAATAGCAACAACTCTGGCCAAACTCTGCCAAATGGTGAGGAATAAATCTAACAAAAATTTAGGTACCTTCCACTCCAGCAAGATTTCTAGGTGTCTAGTGGTGTGGGGCATATTGAGATACCTTTCTAAGGTATTGCATCTGATTCCTCCTATGATTAAAAAAAAAAAAAAGGAGCCCAATGCCAAATAGGCCTCTGGATTTTGGAGGTAACGGATTCTTCATTTGGTTGTGCTAAGCCACCCCATTTACTGAGTGGCCCAAAAGGCTGCTAGGTTTGAATGGGGCTAGTTTTGAGAAGAAGAAAGGGGTCTACAACAGCTCCAGGCCACCATGCCATCTGTCTACCATGTGGACAATATTATCCAGCAGATCCAATGATACTTAAAGTTTCAATGGAAGGTGGAGATACTATTTGGAAACTTTGGTAGGTCCCTACAGATGGATCACAGTGC
Source organism: Neomonachus schauinslandi (assembly GCF_002201575.2). Classification (NCBI taxonomy): domain Eukaryota; kingdom Metazoa; phylum Chordata; class Mammalia; order Carnivora; family Phocidae; genus Neomonachus; species Neomonachus schauinslandi. The sequence continues at coordinate 97,345,699 of NC_058419.1, read as the reverse complement.
AGATCCTTATGAATTTGGAGTAAAGCTCTGCCATCCTCTGCAGGTAACTACTCTTCTTTTAAGAAGCAGCTTTTGGCTCACTACTAGGGCTCGTAGAGACCCACTTAAACATGGGTCACCAAATTCCCATGGAACCTGAGCTGCCCATCATGAACTGGGTGTTAGCTAACCCACTAAGCCACAAAGTTGGGGATGCACAACAGTATTCCATTATCAAATGGAAGTGGTATAGAAAACACTGGGCCTGAGCGGGTCCTGAAGGCACAATAATTACATGAAGAAGTGGCCCAAATGCCCATGGTTCCCATTTCTGCTGCATTTTCTTCTCTCTCCCAGTCTGCATGTATGTGCTCATGGGGAGTTCATTACTAGCAGTTGGCTGATGAAGAGAAACTCAGCTCTGGTTTATAGATGGTTCTGTGCAATATACAAGCACCACCACAAAGAGGACAGCTACAGCACTAAAGCCCTTTTCTGGAACCTTGCTAAAGGACAGTGGTATACAGAAATCCTTCCAGTGGGCAGAACTTCAAGCAGTATATCTGGTAGTTAATTTTTTTTTTTTTTGGAAAGAAAAATGGCCACATGTGTGATTTGTATACTTCTTCGTGGGCTGTGGCCAGTGGTTTGGATGGCCAGGGACTTGGAAGGAACCTGATTTAAAAATTGTAACCAATTTGACTCCTCATGTCTCTGAATTGATGGGCTAAGAAAATAATTACTATACCTGCTGGGTTAATTTATTCTTATTAGTAAGGGGAAATTGATTTGCTTCCACATGATAGAAGTAAAGAAGACTATGTCTGTAATATAGGAGATCCCTTAGGGTATCTCAGTACTACCATGCCCTGTGATTATAATCAATAGAAAACTTCAACAACCCAAAATCAGGAAAAACTACCAGACACATTATGAATGAAGGTTTGGGGCACCCCATTAGGCAAAGAACCGTTACCAGCTGCAGGACTTGCTGAAGACAAAGGAAATATAGAATGGGTAGTGAAAGAAAGTAGTTATAAATACCAGCTATGATCATGTGACTACTTGAGGAAATGAAGACTGTAACTGTTAAAGAGTATTTTTTCCTTATTTTGTTGTAAATATATCTGTACACATATATAATATACACAAAAAATATTTCATTATCTTCCTCTTCTTAACTACTTATACATCATAAGTAGTATTATACACCATATACATCATAAGATGTATTCATAATAGTTAAGTTCACATGACAGAATATAAGTTATAGAATAACATGGAGAAAAATGAATATCTCCTAAAGATTTCAAATCTCCTTCTGAGAAAAGAGTTATATATTCTTGTTTGTACACAAACAGTTGTCTCATGTTAGATGGAATTATGGCATTGTTATTGTGTTTATTTATAGATTAAATATTGTTAAGAAGATGTATATGGGTGTCAAGTTGACAAGGGATAGACTGATGGTTAGTTTTATGTATCAATTTGGCTAGGCTGTAGTACCTAGTTATTCAAGTACTAATCAACTGTGTTGGTGTGAAGGTATTTTGTAGTTGTGGTTAACATCTATAATCAATTGACTTTAAGCAAAAGAGATCATTCTTATAATGTGGGATGGCCTCAGCCTATTAGTTGGAAGTCCTTAAAAGCAAAACTATGTTTTCTTTAGGGAAGAAAAAATTCTGCCTCAAAACTCCAGCATTAACTCATGCCTGAGAGTTTTGTCTGCCAGCCTGCCCTACAGATTTCAGAGTTGCTAGTCTCCACAATTATATATTTCAATGTCTTGACATTTCTCTGTCTCTCTCTACACACACACACACACACACACATACACACACTGGTTCTGTTTCTGTGGAGAACCCTAACTAACACACTAGTCCTGAATGTTTTTTATATTACTCTGTTAGGCACGTATTAATCTAGTGTGCTGTATAGAATTTTTTACTGGCTCCTGGCTATTAACCTAACATTCAAGGGCAATGAAAATGCTCACAAGGCTTGAACTTTGTGGAGGACTGTATTTCCTCTTAAACAAATCATTCCTCTTTCATGTTATTCTTGTTTCAAAAGGTAAAAGGAAAGGAACATTTTTAGATAAAGGATGCTTATTACTTGAAATTCATGGATAGAGCTCTTACATTGTGAAAGCTCTCAACTCTGCTAACTTTACTGCTTTTGCAGCAAGCATAATATAGACATGGATATAACAACATTTTTAGACTGACATCTCAGAAGACAGTATATATCTTAAAATGAAATGTTGAAGAAATTATCAGTAGTGTCAAAATTGAAGAAGAAAAAATATTACCATTCAATTTACTGTGTTTATAGAGTTATATTGTATTTTTCCTTTCCATGTAATTGCTTTATAACCTCCAAACTCTAATCACACTTCTCTCTCCTGATACACTTAGCTAAAATTTAAGTATTAAATAATATAAAATATACACATAGAAAATCATTCCTCATCCCCAACAGTCCCAAATCCCAGACATAATCACAATCAATTGCTTTATAAAAATCTTTAAATGTTTAATTTGAAGGCTACAAAAATAGCAAAAATAATTTTGAAAAATCAAAAATAAAATCAGTTATGATCCCACAAGCTAAACACAACAATTTTCATTTTTGCATATAAGCTTTAAGTTTTTTTATGTACATAGATATTCTGCATAACTTGTCATGTTATATGTGATGTATATATTATGTAACACATATATATGTGTGTATATTACATAATATAAAATATATTTTATGCATCGACATACTCCAAAATTATTATATTAAAGGCTGCATAGAAACAAGATTAAGCAGGAATTCAGAGTATAGGTCACACTCAAGAAAGGGGAAAGAGTTATCCCATGCAAAATCCTTTTCCTGGATCTTTTGACCAAAATCTATATGTTCATTGAACATAACGTGCAAAACCAAATACCTATTAATGGCTGTTTTCCAATTTAATGCAATTTAGATCATGCTGTATCATAGGTAAGAATAGCTTATGGCTACTCTTACCAGAAACCTAAACACAATTTATTAGAAACAAACAAAAAAAAAACCTGAGGTGCTCAGTCCAGTGCTAATCTTGTTTTCTAAGGATACATCAATGATTTAGGCTTTTTCTATATTCCTGCCTTTTATCCTTTTTCACATGACTCCCATACTCAAGATCATAAGATGGCTGCAAGAATCCCAGCCATCCAAAGAAGAAGTGAAACTCTCACTTTTTGCAGATGATACGATACTTTATGTGGAAAACCCAAAAGACTCCACCCCAATACTGCTAGAACTCATACAAGAATTCAGTAAAGTGGCAAGATATAAAATCAATGCACAGAAATCAGTTGCATTCCTATACACCAACAACAAGACAGAAGAAAGAGAAATTAAGGAGTCGATCCCATTTACAATTGCACCTAAACTGTAAGATACTTAGGAATAAATCTAAGCAAAGAGGCAAAGGATCTGTACTCAGAAAACTATAGAATACTCATGAAAGAAATTGAGGAAGACACAAAGAAATGGAAAAATGCTCCATGCTCATGGATTGGAAGAACAAATATTGTGAAATCTATGCTACCTAGAGCAATCTACACATTTAATGCAATCCCTATCAAAATACCATCCACTTTTTTCCAAGAAATGGAACAAATAATCCTAAAATTTGTATGGAACCAGAAAAGACCCCGAATAGCCAGAGGAATGTTGAAAAAGAAAAGTAAAGCCGGTGGCATCACAATCCTGGACTTCAAGCTCTATTACAAAGCTGTCATGATCAAGACAGTATGGTAGTGGCACAAAAACAGACACATAGATCAATGGAACAGAATAGAGAACTCAGAAATGGACCCTCAACTCTATGGTCAACTAATCTTCGACAAAGCAGGAAAGAATGTCCAATGGAAAAAAGACAGTCCCTTCAACAAATGGTGTTGGGAAAATTGGACAGTCACATGCAGAAGAATGAAACTGGACCATTTCCTTACACCACACACAAAAATAAACTCAAAATGGATGAAAGACCTAAATGTGAGGCAGGAATCCATCAAATCCTTGAGGAGAACACAGGCAGCAACCTCTTCGACCTCAGCCGCAGCAACTTCTTCCTAGAAACATCACCAAAGGCAAGGGAAGCAAGGGAAAAAAATGAACTATTGGGACTTGATCAAGATAAAAACTTTTGCACAGCAAAGGAAACAGTCAACAAAACAAGAGGCAACCCATGGAATGGGAGAAGATATTTGCAAATGACATATCAGATAAAGGGCTAGTATCCAAAATCTATAAAGAACTTCTCAAACTCAACACCCAAAGAACAAATGATCCAATCAAGAAATGGGCAGAAGACATGAACAGCCATTTTTCCAAAGAAGACATCCAAATGGCCAACAGACACATGAAAAAGTGCTCAACATCGCTCAGCATTAGGGAAATCCAAATCAAAACCTCAGTGAGATACCACCTCACACCAGTCAGAATGGCTAAAATTAACAAGTCAGGAAAGGACAGATGTTGGCGAGGATGTGGAGAAAGGGGAACCCTCTCACACTGTTGGTGGGAAGGCAAGCTGATGCAGCCACTCTAGAAAACAGTATGGAGGTTCCTCAAAAAGTTGAAAATAGAGCTACCATATGATCCAGGAATTGCACTACTGGCTATTTACCCCAAAGATTCAAATGTAGGGATCCGAAGGGGCACATGCACCCCAATGTTTATAGCACCAATGTCCACAATAGCCAAACTATGGAAAGAGCCTAGATGTCCATCAACAGATGAATGGATAAAGAAGATGTGGTACATATATACAATGGAATATTACGCAGCCATCAAAAAAAAAAAGAAATCTTGCCATTTGCAATGACGTGGATGGAACTAGAGGGTATTATGCTAAGCGAAATAAGTCAATCAGAGAAAGGTAAGTATCATATGATCTCACTTATATGAGAAATTTGAGAAACAAGACAGAGGATCATAGGGGAAGGGAGGTAAAAATGAAACAGGATGAAACCAGAGAGGGAGACAAACCATAAGAGATTCTTAATCTCAGAAAACAAACTGATGGTTGCTGGAGTGGAGGGGGGTAGGAGGGATGGGGTGGCTGGGTGATGGACATTGGGGAGGTTATCTGCTATGGTGAGTGCTGTGAATTGTGTAAGACTGATGAATCACAGTCCTATACCCCTGAAACAAATAATATATGTTAATAAAATAAATAAATAAATAAATAAATAAATAAATAAATAAATAAATAAAAATTTGCTAGGGAAAAAAAAATAGATTCCAGCCATCATGTGTAATGCCAGACAAAAGGCCATCAACTATTTCTTGAGAGATTTCCATATTTATAACCTGTGAGTGTATTTGTTTCATATGCAAATATAATTAAGTAATCATAGCTCTAGCAACACATGTATATGAAAAGCTTATATGGATATATGTGTGTGTGTATCTATAAATACACACATTTACGTATATATAATTTAAAAAGTAACTATTGCTCAAGTAACACATTTATATGAAAAGATATATTTGAAGGAGAGCCCTCAAGGAAGTTGACAAGAAAGTAGAAGTTGACAGATTAGTCTAGGAAGTCAATTATACTATTCAGCATAAGCCTTTGATGATAGCAGTCCTGTGCATTCCAGTAGATTGAAGATGATGCCTACCCTTGGAACATCAGAAGTGATGCTGACTCCTTTAGCCTTGTGGATAAAGTGAAGATGCCTGATAAATGAGATTTTTGAGAGCTTCTGGGACTGTTTTCCATGAAAAGCATTTGTAGTAAAGTTGATATTAGTTTGTAAGGACAGTTAAACAGGGGCTATTTGGGATGACCTTGAAGTAATGAAGACCAATCAAAAATATCCAGCTAATAATCTGTTATAGTAATCCAGACATAGGCTAACATAATTCAGAACAAAGACAATGACAAGAAAAAAAGAAAGAAGGAGACATAAATAAGAGGAAATTCAAGGAAAGAATTTTTCAACTTTTAACAGCTTGTATGTAGGGAACACATTAAACACATCAAAAAATGACATCAAGATATCCAGCCTTGATTGCCTGAAAAAAAAGTGACACTCTTGAGCAAAAATATACCAGTATTTATATTTGCAATTTTCTTCAGAAAGCTATCTCTTAAATGTAAAGGATTAATAGGCATTAATTTGATATGTGGCCTAGAGGTTATACATTTAATTCATTTTATATTTAAAATAAAGTTCAAATCTTTATTAAAAGTCAATGAATCCCTACTCATTTATACTGCTTTCAGCTTTCTCTAGATGGTTAGATGTACCTTGCCAGCTATTTCATTCTTTGTTATTAGAATAAGACAACCACATCTGGAAGTCCCAAAATGCCAGGCGAGGAGGTTTTAAGACATTCAGATTTTCTGTGTCAAGGCCATTGTTCCTAGTTTCTTTACTGAAAATAGCATCATGGTGAGTAATTTCAGACTTCTAGTTGATGACTTTTCCTGTTTGGACAAGAATGTTTTCTGCAGTGAATGAATGCCTCTAAAATCCCACAGAAGAAACAATTCTGCTTTGACACTTTCATTTTATTCCATAAGATGAGTGATTTGTGAGCGAATTGAGGGAATTCTACAGAACCATTTTTAAAACTGTTGTGTAAAAATGTCTCATTGTGTAGATCATCACATACCTTCCAACAGTTATTGGATACTTGGGAAATGGGAGAGGAAGCTGTTTTATTACTATTTCAGTCTCTTTGAAGTTTAAAGTTAAAAATATGGTTGGTTACTTGGAAATTAATAATTAGTTTATAACAAAAAACCCGTCCTTACAAATTATAAGAAATTCCAAATTTATCTAAACATTTCTGCTTTTTATTTAAACTTTTTATAGATTTGGATTTTTCAAAAAGTGAAAATTTCTCTCTTGAGGTGATCATTTTTAAGCTGTAACTACTAAACACTGTTTATGTAATCTCTACCTTATCAGAAATAGGTTATCAGAAATAAGGTTATCAGAAATAGATCAGGTTATCAGAAATAGATCAGGTTATCAGAAATAGGTCAGAAATAGATCAGGTGGAAATTTCCTGTGCCATGTGAAAAAATTTATTAATACCCATCTTAAAGAAGCGAGGACTATTCAATAAAATGAGAACAGCAATCACCCAGAAAGGACAGGAGTAACTACACGTGAGCTATACACTTACATAGTTGAAATATACAGCCTTAAAAAACCCAAGTGGAATTCCATTTAAACACAATGGATTTTTACATTATGCTATTTGGTTTCAAAATTTATATATTCTCTCTTTAATCCATAAGGTATTTAGATGACTATTCATTATCTCCCAGTAAAGAAAAATTATTTTCAGAGGATCATACCTTTTTTTGGATTCTTTGCTTTTGTCATCTGATTTTTTAAGGTCTGGGAATATGGCCTATAAAAATTTGTTTGGGAGAATATATTCAATTTTTGTTTGCAGCCAAGCTCAAAATTTATATTTGTAAGCTTTACACAAATAAAATAGATTAATATATACTCTCTTATATAGGGTAAAAACTTACCTTCTTACAGAGGCTAATCCCTTCCCCTCACTGTCTCTACTCATAAAAAAAAAAAAATGTTATTGTATTGCTTAAATCCCAAGCAACTACATTCCTTTGGCTTAAACAAATATATTAAAACATTTTACTATGATGTTTCTGGATTTAGGTATTGTCTAGGAGTTTTTGCTTTATGTATTTTATTGCTTTTTTGTTTGGAGCATAAAAATTGTGGCTGTTTTATATTCTCTGTTGATTATTAATTGTGTTATTGTAAAAACCTGTATGAGTTTTATATTTCTGTTGTAACAAATTACTACAACTCAGTGGCTTAAAATGATGCACAGTTACTATCTTACAGTTTTGTAGATTAAAAGTTTGACATGGGTTTCATTGGCTTTAAATCAACTGCATTCCTATCTGAAGGCTTTAGGGGAAAATCAGTGTCTCTGACACTTTCAGCTTCCAGTGGCCACCCACACTCCTTGATTCATGGCCCTCTTCCTTCATCTTCAAAGCTAGTAATGTTATAACTCTGATCCTTCTTGTAATCACATCTCCTTCTGACCACATCCAGAAAAGGTTCTCTGCTTTTAAGGACTGAATGATTAGGTTGGGTCATCCCAGATAATCCAAAATAATCTCCTTCTCCAGATCCTTAACCTGAGTCACATTTCCAAAATCTCTCTTCTTAGTTTAACATATTCACAAATTACAGGGGCTGGAGCATCCACATGTAGGGATGGGGGAATATTCTCTCTTTTGTCATAATTAATGATCTTGGTTCTGGTATTGAATGCTGCCTTATATGATATAAATATTGCCTCTTTTGATTGATTTTTGTTTATATTTGGTGAATTGTTTCTCATTCTTTTTTTTTTCAACATAACTGTGTTATCTTTCAAAAGTGATGTTTGGGAACTAAATATTTGCCCAAATATTTTTTCACTTTAATTTCTGGCATTTAGGATGAATTTGTCTATTCTGATTTATTATGATAACTAATATAATTGATTTTCTTTCTTTCATCTTATTTTTGGTAAACCATCTAATAATGTTTATTTTATTAGTACAAAAGAAAGGCAGTCAGCTCCTAAGTGTCCTGACTAGGATCAATTTAGTTTGTTAGGATAAATAACTTTGGAGGCTGCCTATATTTTCATGATGAGGTAGTTTCTTCAAAGATTGCATATAGCTACTTATACTGCCTAGAGTTCCTGTACACTGCAACTTTGCGTCTCTGGAATAGCTGGGAAGCTGTACTCTTTGCCCCAGGCTCTAAAGGAGAAATACTAATTATTACAAACAATGAACTTTAAAACTTACTCTCTTTTGTAGAAAACTTTCCACAAATACATCTAAAATTTCCAACAAATATATGTTACCATGAAGCACATTTTAGTTAAAACTTTCCATCCAAGAAGCTGAGTGTAGGAACAGATGAAGAAGAATACATATTCAAAAAATATTTTTTAATTAAAAAATGAGAAAAATAACATGTATTCAGATCACCATATCCCCAAATTTCCTTTCTATATTCACTTTTTGGCCAACCAAAATCAGGTTTCTGTCCCAACATCTTTTTTTTTTTTTTTTTTTTGCTAAGTACAATGGACATTTTGCTGCACTTACATTAAATTACTTTGCCTTATTTTAAAATAACTATTTCTACCTTTTTTTTTTCAGAACAATAAACACTTTTATTACCTGACTGAAGATAGGAGGGAGGAAGATTTATTTGCCTTTGCAGGCTTTGATTTTCTTCAGGTAGAACTCTAGCTCTTTACTCTCCAGCACATAGCCTTCTGCTCTGCCACAGTGGACTGGTCTTAAAGTGATGCATGCAAGAAGCTTGCCCTGATGAAACTGCTCCTCCAGAAGACTGCTGGTTTTGGCATTCTTTTTCCTTCATTATATTTCTTCTGAATTTCCTTTGATCATTTTTTGTTTAAAATCTTTTGTTCCTAGGGAGTCCTTCTTGAGGCCCAGGAGCAGTGCATAGTGGGACCCGTACCACTGTCAGTAGGGTGTGATTGACATCACAATACAGTTCTTCACCAGGTCTTGGTGCTGACCAGTTCATTGTTGGATGCACTGCAGACAACATCAATAATCCTTGTTTTGCACATACAACACTTGGAGCCCCAGGAGAAGTTCGCCATTCCCCATGTCCAGCCCCAAGGCATGGTACTTTTTTTTTTTTAAGATTTTATTTATTCAGGGGTGCCTGGGTGGCTCAGTCGTTAAGCGTCTGCCTTCGGCTCAGGTCATGATCCCAGGGTCCTGGGATCGAGCCCCGCATCGGGCTCCCTGCTCCGTGGGAAGCCTGCTTCTCCCTCTCCCACTCCCCCTGCTTGGGTTCCCTCTCTTGCTGTGTCTCTCTGTCAAATAAATAAATAAAATTTATTTATTTGAGAGAGAGTGAGAAAGAGTATGAGCTGAGGGAGAGGGAGAAGCAGACTCCCTGCTGAACAGGGAGCCCAATGCAGGGCTCCATCCTAGAACCCTGAGATCATGACCTGAGCCAAAGGCAGATGCTTAACCAACTGAACCACCCAGGTCCCTGGCATGGTACTTCTTATTGACTCCCAGAATACAGACCGTGTGTGGGCAGTGGGGGCCAATCTTAGTGTTGGCAGCAGGGCACCCCAGCTCATACTTGCGCTTCTTGTGGAAGGTCTTTCTCTTGCCCCCAGTCTTGCAGCGTGTGTGGCACTAGTCCCGAGAGATGCCCACCCCTATCAGCACTGGCTGTGAAAGAATTATTTCTACCCTCCTGAAAGTCTTTTTTCACTTTCCTCTCAGAAAGTCATATTTTTCTCTTGATATATACCTGTTTTTTTTGTCACTTAGGTATATTCTTTATTTTTAAATTTTTTCCAGCTTTATTAGATACGTTTGACAAATTAAAAGTGTATATACTTAAAGTATACAATATGGTGTTTTGAAGTAAATATACCTTATGTAACGATTACCATACTCAACTAATATATCCATCACCTCACATAGTTCGATTCTGTGTGTGTGAAGAGAGCACTTAAGATCTATTCTCCTAACAAATTTCAATTATACAATACATTATTATTTATAATTACTATGCATTCTTTTGTAGTTCCTCTCCATGGCTATTCTTTAGATATTGGCATTTCTTAGACTTATTACTAGGTCTATTTCTTACTCTATACGTTCTTTTGGTTAATCTTATCTTCTCCCACCTTTTCAAAACTAGATTTATCCTGACTTGTTGATTATCTGGATGTAGAGATTGAGGAAAGATAGGAATGTAAGATGATACGTATGGTCCTTGATTGGGCAGTTTAATGAATTGCTATTATAATGACAACAGAAGAAGCAGGTTTTGTAAGAAAATAATTGTTAGTTTTGATCATCGTGAGTTTGAGATGCCTGTTATTGAAAGTCAGAAATATTCAGTAACTAGCTGGGTATACAGTCCTAAATAGTAAAATATATTCAGTGCAGGTGTGTGTGTATGTGTATATATATATATATATATATATAGCAATTGTCAGCACTTTTGAGGCAACTGAAACCAAGAAACTAGATGAGTGTATTGTAGAATAATCTGTAGAGTAGGAAAATGGGGGAGGGGGGAGCAAAAGCCAGAGTTCTAAATAACACCATTATTTAAGAGTTAAACAGAAGCAAGCCTCATAAAATAAGTATGAGCAGTTAGAGAAATGGGAGAAAACTCAGGAGACTGTGATATAATCAAATCAAAGGAAATATATGCTTGATATAGAGTTGGTTGCTTACCTAATAGCCATTCCCTCCTTCAACATAATTTTACAAACTCTAAATTGTGTTGAGTCAGCAATATGCCCAGGGAAGGGGGGAAATATCTATAGCCACAAAGGATGAATCATGACTGGTCTTAATAAAGTGTGCTAATCTCATACTCCTTTGCTGGTGATTATTTTATAGATTTGTTTGTGACAAAATGCTAGTCAATGAGAAGTCAGGGGAAATCTTCTGGAGGGTTCTAAAAAAGGATTACAGTTCTGTGATTGTATGTAATCAGAGATCTTTATTATTTAAGCCACTAATAGTAATATTTGCTATTAATTTTATCCAAACATCCCATACTTGATAAATACCTTGATTACTAAAAAAATGGGTGGTATAAACAACAGTCCCTAAACTGTGCAAAATAGATAAGTAAAGGAGGGCAAATGAGGGCAAGTGGTGACCCAATCATATCAGGATGAGAAACTTGTTACTCTTTTTATATGGAGCAAAATGTGTGGTCAATTTTTTTCTTGTTATATCCTGTGATTCAACCTACATGCCAAATGATGACATATCATAAGAAGTAAGAGGAAATTTCAGGGTATTATCATGTGTTGTCTCTTTCTTGAAGCTTCCAGAAGAGAGAGGGGTGCTTAGGTTAAATGTGGATAGTCACATAGAACTAAAAGTTAAGAACAAATGAAACCCAAAGCTAGAAGAAGGAAATAAATAATAAAGATTAGAGCATAGATAAATGAAATAGAGAAGAGAGAAACAATAGACAAAATCACTAAAACTCAAATTGGAGAACTTGGATGAAATAGACAAATTCCTAGAAACACAAACCTACCATTAATAAATTATGAAGAAATGGAAAATCTGAATAGGCTTATAACTTGTAAGGAGGTTAAATCAATAATCAGAAATTTCCCAGTAACAAAAAGCCCTGAATCTGATAGCTTCACTGGCAAATTCTACCAAACATTTAAAGAAGAATTAATAATACTCCTTCTCAAACTCTTCCAAAAAATTCAAGAGTAGAGAATACTTGCTAACTCATTCCAAATGGCCAACATTACCGTGATACCAAAGCCGACAAAAATACTAGAAGAAAAGTTAAGTACAAACCAATATGTTTTATGAACATTGATGAAAAACTCCCCCAAAAGTACTAACTAGTGAACAGAACTCAGCAGCATATTAAAAGGATTATACACCATGACCAAGTGGGACTTATTCCTAAAATGCAAGGATGGTTCAACACAAAAATTAATTAATGGAATATGCCATCAACAGAATGAAGAGGAAAAAATCATCTCAACTGGTACATAAAAAGCATTTGACCCAATTCAGTAATCTTTCATGATAAAAACATGAAACTCGGAATAGAAAGAAACTACTCAACATAATAAAAGCCCTATATAAAAATCCCATAGTGAACATCATATTCAAAGGTGAAAGACAGATTTTCAACTAAAATCCAGAACAAGGCAAGGATGCCTGCTTTACCACTTCTATTAAACATAGTACTGGAAGTTCTAGCCAGAGTAATTAGGCAAGAAAAGGAAAGGAAAAGCATCCAAATTGGAAGAGAAGTAAAATTGTCTCTGTTTGCAGATGATATAACCTTATATGTAGAAAACCCAAAAAGTCTAAAAAAAAATTGTTAGAACTAACAAATGAATTCAGCAAAGCAGCAGGATACCAATTCAACACAATACAATGGATGAACCTTAAAAACATTATGCTAAATGCAAGAATCAAGACCAAAAATGTGGCATATAATTTGCTTTCATTTATAGAAAATTTCCAGAATAGGTAACTCCACAGACAAAAAAAGCAGATTAGTGATTGTCAGGGTCCAGGGATTGGGGGCGGGGGTGGATAAAGAGTGATTGTTTAATGGGTATGGAAATTCCCTTTAGGGTGATGCAATGAATTGTATAGTTTAAAATAGTTTTGTGTTATGTGAATTTCACCTAGATTTAAAAAAAAAATTAAAAAGTGAAGGAAAAATAAAGGCTTTCTCACACGAATAAAAACAGGGATTTTGTCACCAATTGACCTGCCTTGCAACAAAGGTTAAAATATATTCTTCAAAGAGAAGGAATAAGACATAGGTCAAAAACTAAAATCTATGTGAAAAAGGAAACACATCAGAGAAGGAATACATGAGGGTAAAATAAAATTTTCATTTTTCTCATCCTTATTTGATTTAACAGAATTACCTGTTCATAATAATTATTGCAACAATGTATGAGTAATTAGAGCTTATGGATAAGTTAATTAATGACAGCAATGATTTAAGGGATGAGGGGGACAAATTGGAAATACTCTGTCATAAAGTACCTGCACTACCCATGAAGTTGTGGAGTGTTGTATGAAAATGAACTTAAATTACTCATAAATGTTCATGTATTATAAATTCTAGAGCAACCACAAAAAATTTTCAAAAGAAGTATAATTGACATGCTAAGAGAAGAGAAAAATGGAATTATATAAAATAATTAAAACCAAAGAAGCAAAAAAGAGTAGACAAAAAAATAAGGAAAATAGAAAATAATTACACAAATGGTACATATTAATTCAACTGTATCAATAATCACTTTAAACTGTGATGTTCTACATATGCCAAATAAAAAACAGAAACTTAAAGAATGGATAAAAAGACAAGACCCAACTAACTACATGTTGTCTACAAGAAACTCACTTTTATTTTTTTTCAAATATTTTATTTATTTATTTCAGAGAGAGAGACACAGAGAGCACAAGCATGAACAGAGAGGAGGGGCAGAGGGAGAAGCAGACTCCCTGCTAAGCAGAGAGCCTGATGCGGGACTTGATCCCAGGACCCCAGGATCATGACCCCAGGCAGACGCTTAACTGACTGAGCCACCCAGGTGCCCCAAGAAACCCACTTTAAATATAAGATACAGCTATATTAAAAATGAAGGGATGGAGAAAGATATATAATGCTAACACTAATCAAAAAAGCTTGCATAGCCATATTAATGTCAAGTAAACCACACTTTAGAACAAGGAAAATTATCAGGAATAAAAAGGGACATTTTATCATGATAAACTGATCATTTTCCCAAAATGATATAACATAATCTTAATGTGCATGTGCTTAATGGGAGAATGTCAAAATGAGTGAGGTAAAACTGATAGAACTGCAAGGAAAAATAGATGAATCCGCTATTATAGTTGGAGGCTTCAAAACCCCTCTATCAGTAATTGACAGACCAGCAGGCAGAAAATCAGTGAGGTTACAGTTGAACAGAGCAGTGCCATCAATCAACCGAATCTAATTGACATTTATAAAACACTTCATCCAACAACAGGAAAATACACATTCTTCTCAAGCTCACATAGAACATTCAACAAAATAGACCACCTTCTGGATTATAAAACACACTTTAAGAAACTTTTTAAAAAGATAAATCATACTTTCAGACCACAATGAAATTAAGCTACAAAATAACAGAAAGGTAGCTGGAAAATAATTGGAGAGTAAACAGCAAACTTCTAAGTAGCAAATGGGTCAAAGAAATCCCAAGAGAAATTTAAAATTATTTTGACCTAAATGAAAGTGAAAACACAACTCATCAAACTGTGTGTGATTTGGTAAACAGCATGCTTAAGGGGACATTTATAACATTGAATGCATATACTAGTAAAGAAAAAAATATCTAAATTTAATAGTACAAGCTTTCACCTTAGGAAACTACAGGAAGAAGAGAAATATAAACCTAAAGCAAAGAGAAGAAAAAAATGGAGCAGAAATGAATGAAATGGAAAACACTAAATCAATAGAAAACTAGTAAACCCAAAAGTTGGTACTTGGAAAAGATTCGAGACATTGATAAAACTCTAGCCAGGCTAACCCAGAGGGGAAAAAAAGACACAAATTCCTAATATCAGAAAAAAGGGAGGATATTATTACTGATCCCAAATCATTAAAGGGATAATAGAATATTCTGAAGAACTCTATGCCCACAAATTTGACAATCTAGATAAAATGGACAAATTACTTGAAAAAGACAGCTACCACAATTCACACAAGTAGAAATACATAATTGGAATAAGCCTATATCTATGAAAGGAATTGAATTAATAATTACCTTCCAAAACAAACCCCAGGCCCAGATGGTTGTACTGGTAAATTCTACCATAATTTAAGAAATCATACCAATTCTTTACAATCTCTCCCAGTCGATAGAATCAGAGGGACTACTTTCTAACTCATTCGATGAGGCCAGCATTTCTCTAATACCAAAACCTCATAAAAACATTACAAGAAGGGAAAAGTGCAGACCAGTATCTGTAATGAACATAGATGGAAAAATCCTCAACACAATATTAGCAAACTGACTTCAACAATGTATAAAATGAATAATACAGAATGACCAAGTTGGATTTATTCCAGATATAATATGCTCATTCAATATTCAAAAATCAATTAATATAATTAATCCATCACATCAGCAAATAGCTTATCCCACTGAAGGCAGAAAATCAATACTAATCCTTTCCAGTAAGTTATGATACATACTGTGGACTAACAACTGTGAATCCCTTCCCCTTCCACTTAAAATGAAGTTATCTTATTCCTTCTCCATTATTGTATAATGAATACATTGGGGGTGGAAAATTTATCTTTTTTAGATAGAGGAGCCACATCCGAACTTAACAAATAAGTACAAAAACCAAACATCATTTGTTTCAAGCTAGATTTGTTAACTAGATGAGCCTCTCAGCATTTCTCACTTTGAAAGGCTATAAATGCATTGAAAAAGAAAAGAAAAAAATTAATATGTATATATTGGGGGAAAGCACCTGTATATTTAAACAGGAAATAAGTGGACATGTCACTGGCAATATGTATGTCATTCTCCAAGCCTTAGGGAAACTATGATTAACCTAAACCAAGCAAAATAATCCCATTACCATTTTGTGAGTGATTCCTTTTAGGGGTAAGAAAGTAAACACACTTCTGTGCAGAGCCATAAGGTAAAGGATACTGGAAATTTGGGGGAAATTATACTCCTTTTAACTTTAAATGAAATTTATTTTATGAGAAAAAGATATTTGGAGATGCTTCAGTCATTTTGGGACCATGAGAGTATAAAACTAAGAATAATGTGCTGAGAGTGGCATAGGGGACATATAGGGGGAAAAAAAAAAGCCTAGCTACCTGCCACCATTTCTTAGGCATTTTGCCAAATCTGGGAACCTCCAAATTTCTTGTTATATAATAATTAAACATCTTTATTGTAGAGTTTTATTTTCTTTAGTTATTAACTAGTATATAAATTACTCTGCTGTAACAAAGACAACCACAAATATAATAGCTCAAACCAGATGAGGTTTTATTTTCCTGTATGTAACAGGACAGTGATGCACGGGCTGTCCAGGGTGAGTAGGCTGCTTGATTCTACAATGCTGGGCAAGAAAGTAGGTGTATCCTATTTCATTTCTTTGTCAATCCCTCCCCGCTCCATTGGTGGTGCCCTCATCAACAGGGACAGCATTGACACGATGGCCATATCAATCACTGTTCTAACCCGTAAGGGGAGTAAAAGAAAAAGTGGAGGGAAAGAAATTTTATTTTTAAAATAATGTAAGCAGAATGTTGCGCACATCACTTCTATTCACTCTCCAATAGCCAAAAGTTAGTCAAATTGCCACATGCAGTTTCAAAATCTTCTGGAAAATGTAACCTATAGTTAGGAGTTCATGCCCACCAAAACTCTGAGTGAATTGTTTGTTTTATATTGCTCAAAAGATATAAATGAGAAGAAAAAGTAACAGTTTTTTTCTACATTGTTGCAACTGAAACAGTTGTCCAGGAAGGAGTGATCAAAACAGTCACGTGATTCTGAGATTTTTTTTTTTAACAAGATAAGCATATCAAAGAATTTTGATTATGAAATTCATGAACAAATATTGGCTGAATGAGCATGTCCCAATACTGAGAGGTAGAACCAAATATTAATATAGTAAATTCTGTTTTCAGATATTTAAATGTTAAGCTATGTGTTCTAGCAATAAATACAAACAGATAGTGATTTTTTTCCTTTTCATATATTATTGATTAGTGTAGGAAAAAGTTTATTTAGGATTTTTTTATCTATGTTTGTGAAAGAGATTGATCTGGATTTGTTCCATTTATTAAAATGTATTTGACAGATTTAGGAATCAAAGTTTTGCTAGCATCATAAAGTGAGTTAAGAACTATTCCTGCTTTCTCTCTTTTTCAAATAATTCCTTTAAGAGTCAAGTTTCTTGCCTAATTTATTGGTAAAAGTCTCAAAGCAAGTCATCTGATCCTGGAATTTCTATGTCAGAAGATTAATTATATTTATCAAGCAATCATATTTTCTATTTTTCTGTTCCATTGTATCACATTTTTAAAATAAATGGAATAAATCCATTTACATCTTTTTGTGTTGGTAACTTCTGTATGACATGTAGTATTACTCCCACTCTTATTCCTGACATTGGAAGTCTGTGCCTTCCTTTGTTGTTTCTTGGTCAGTTATGACAAGCAGTTATAAATTGCATTAGAAATTTCCAAAAACCAACTTTTACCTTTGATTTCCTGTATTTTATATTGTTTTCTGTTTTATTAATTTTTGCTCATGTCTAACTTATTTCTTACTTTCTCTGCTTTACAAATTATTTACTATATAGATAATTCATTTTTTACTTTTTGTAGTTTTCTACTGTATGCATTTTAGTTTTTATTCTTTTTAAAGATTTATTTACTTATCTGACAGAGAGAGCGAGAGCACAAGCAGAGTGAGAGGGAGAAGCAGGCTCCCCAAGGAGCAGGGAGCCTGATGTGGGGCTTGATCCCAAGATCCTGAGATCATGACCTGAGCCAAAGGCAGATGCTTAACCGCTTAACTGGCTGAGCCACCCAGGTGCCCCAACTGTACGCATTTTAAAGCTATTAATTTTCTTCTACACACTGCTATAGCTGTATTCAACAAGTTTCGCTGAAACATATTTCCAATATCATTAGCTCATATTATGATCTACTTCATATTTTGTCCTCTTCTATGAATTTTGGGTAATATAGAGATGTAGTGCCTAATTTTTAAATTACTGGAGGTTTGTTATTATTTTGGAGTTTTTTTATTAATTCCATTGAGCATAAATAATATACTCAGTATGATTTTAGTCCTGTAAAGTTTATTGGAACCTGCTTCATAACTGAGCATATAATTAATTTTAGAAAATTTATAAATGCTATAATCTCAGAAATACAGACTTTGTTAGGATGTGTTGCCTATAGGTGCTCTGTGCAAATTAGATAAAGTCTGATAACTGTGTCCTGAGTTTTCTGTATGCTTACTGATTTTTTGCCTAACATGTATTGAGAGACATCTGTTAAAATCCCCCACTCCAAATGTGAAGTTTATTTATCTTTTTAATTTTGTCATTTCCTTTCTCTATATATTTTTAAAATATGTAATTAAGATCATAAAAATTAAGAATAGTCATATGTTCCTAGTTGATTGACCGTTTTATCATTATGATATCTTTCTTTATAATTAATAACAATTCTTAATTTTAAGACAATTTTATTTGAAATGTGTATAGCTCTACAAGTTTATTGTTGAATGTTTTCATCACATACCTTTATTATTTTATTTAAAATTTTTATCTTACTTTCTTCTGGGCAGCATACAGCTGGAATTTGATCCAGTCTGATAATCTTTGTCTTCAAATTAGAGGAGTCAGACTTTTAAAATTTTGATGTAATTACAGATTTATTTGCATTCACTGTTTCCTCCATTATTTCAATCCTGCTGTTTTGTTCTATCAAGTGAATTTTGTTTTGTTTTGTTTTCATCTTTGTTTCTGTGTATTTCCTTTTATTTTTTTCTTTTTTGGTTAAAGCACTACCAGTTCTAAACTTTCCATTTGATTCCTTTTTATAATTGAATTTTTTCCCCGAGATATCCTTAGTTTTAAGAGTGTTTGTGATTGCCTCCTAGGTCATTTTTGTAATAGCTATTTTAAATATTTGTCAGATTATTCCAACATCTGTGTCATCTTGGCATTTGCTTCTTTTCCCTATGCATTGATATTGGCTTCACTTACATATCCTAGATGTTTTGAATATATTATGAAACACTGAGTCTTGTTTAAATTCCAAGATAACATTGATGTTTTTGTTTTAGAAGCTAATCAACCTATTTTTTTCCATCTCAAATTTCCATCTCATATTTCCATCTCGCATTCTGTGGGCTATGGTTCCAATGACAGTTCAGTTTTCAAAGCATTTGTGGTACTGTTCTAATTTGTCTACTGTGTGCCAACAATCTGGAATCTAAGCCTTGGTCTATTCATCAGTTTAGTTTATTAGTTTATTCAAAGTTTTTGCTGTGCTGAATAGGAAAAGATCCACTGTATGAGCCAATTAAGGGTGAGCCTAGAATTTCACAAAACAATGTTATGAGGTCACTGTCCCAGCTCCTCCCTCTCAATGACATCTCCTCTTTTCCCCTGAGGCTCCTCTTAGTTCTCTGTCCAGAAAGTTGGGCTTTGATTCCCTGATTCTACTATACACTTACGCAGTTTTACCTGTATGAGAGGGGCCAAGCTGTAGGAAGAAAGAGAAAAAGAGAAACAAATTTTGTCCTCGTACTCTTGGAACCACAAATCCACTGAAAAGAAATGAAGGTTCTTCTTAATCAGAGTTTTGGCTCCTGCTGCCACAACCACCATAGAATTATAGAATTACTTGGGGATTGGAGAGTGAAAGAACAGAGAAAATTATACACACACACACACACACTTACGAGGGATTTTCACACTCTCTGAACTTTAGGAGTTCCCTTTCATTCTCCTTTAGCTAGAATTAGAGGGCTTCTCTGGTCTCTTTCTGCATTCTGGTGACACTTTGATTCGTTAACTTCAGGCTGGGAGATACTGGTAAAGAGAAAATGGTAAATTTGCCACCAATTTGGGGGCATTTCAAATTCCAGTCATTTTCCTTAACCTGACTGTTAATATTTACCTTTTAGAAATCTCAAATAGCTGCCTTATGTATTCTATCCAGGTTTTATAACTGTATACAGTGAGAGAAATGCAGTGGAATGAGTGTACTCTATCTTAACCCAAAATTGAAAGTTCTGTGCTGAAAGTTCAAGCATTCTATGAATCTCCCTCTATTTTTGCCATCTTCTTTCCTTTCCACTTTCTTCTTCATGAATTTTATTTTACTATTTCTCCAGTCTTTGAAAGAATGGGAGCTAAAATAGACTAGCAATGAAATTGGACAGGGATTGCAAATTTAGGAAAGGATGGAGACTTTCAATATGAGATAATAAGGAATGGGAAACAAACTGTAATGATGCAGTGCCTTATAGAACCCCAAACAGAAAGGGAAGGGACAGAGTAAAATATTTTAAATTTCAAAACACCGGATTAAGGCAGAACTTTTATTCTAATTGAAATTTTTATTAGTATTTTGGTCTACCTGCATAGCTAATTAAAAGTTACCAGCAAGTAAGAATTCACACAGTGAAAATTTTAGCTCATATAACAAGCCATAGTACAATCTTACGGATGCTCACAGCTATAAAGAGAATAGTATTTTAAAGCAACACAAAAGTATATATTCTCTGAAGAGACACATTTCAGACATTATGATGAAATAAAGGTTTTGCTTAGAACAGTAAGAGACAGTAGGTGAGTAACAATCTTTAAAAAGTTCCAATAATTGTAAAAATTTTGTTATATGTTAATTTTCCAGTCTGATATTTTGCAATAAATATAAAAATAATATTATTTACAAAATATTTTAAGGCATTTTATTTTCATCATAAAATCAATAAATGGAGGAAATGTTAAGTTGAATTGTATTCTAAAAATGCACATAAAAGAAAAAGCCAGCAATGCTTAGCTCCATGGGACTTTGCATTTAAATAGAAATTGTTATAAAAAAAGCATTATAATAGCAGTTTAACAGCACTGGGTGTGAAGGCAGGCTTGAAAGAACACCATTAGTGATATAGCAATAATATTGCATATGTCTGAAAGCATATTAAAATGATAATGGAAATGAGGCCCATTTTTTACGAAGTGTTTATACTTAAACATCCTGGTCATCACTAGAAAACAATACAATTAATTTTACACTTTTTCCATTCTTCTCTTTTAAATTTGAAGATTCCACAGTGGTATTTTTATGGTACTTTTGGCAAATTTCCCTGCAGCTTCCTCTTGCAATCTTTGAAATAAAAATCTTGAAGGATTTTTTCTGTGTGTATGTGTGTGTGTAATAAATATATCAGAAAAAGCATCTAGCATATTGATTAATGTGAATTGAGGAGTAATGATTTTGAGCAACTCTGGCCCTTTGTAAAATATACTGACCTGATTTACAAAAGTGGCATATATGTCAAAAAACTATGGTTAGTGTGGTCAGTGATTTTCTGTCATATATATTGTTTAGCATTTTTTATTGTCTAGACCCAGATGTTAACACTCAGGACATATCAAATTAAGAAGTAATTAGTAATTTAAAAATTCTGATTATCACAATGTGATGATTTAATAATTGTTAATGATAAAGCATCATAATTAGCTTCTAGATTTATACAAGTTCACTGGTTTCATTAAACAATATAATCAAATTCTATGAAGATTTTTTAAATATTAATTTTCTGTAAAAAATAAAAAAATAAAAAATATTAATTGTAAAAAATTATAGAGAGTTTTGTTAATTATAATACTTTCAATAACTATCAACTTCAAGAGGGAGGAACAGTATTAGTATTGCCCTGATCAACTCTGAAGTCACATATTATATAAACCTATAAAACCTATAAATGGCAGCTGAATGCTTAAAGAGGGAATCATATTCCTCTCTGTAACCAGATTGTACATTACTTTTTGAGAATGTATTTCTCACATTGGGAGTTATGAGAAACTTTAAGGAAGACTTATTTACATACAGTTTTTCTCTTGATTGACAAATGTACTTATTATTTTGAGGATAATTTACTGTGACTGGAATCCTGCCAAAAAAGAAGGCAAAGGCAAGATAGCGGGTACAATATTTATATTTTGTAAAGTACAAAGAAATGAGGAATGGGGAAAAATCCTTTTGAAACAAAGACTTAAAGGATGAACAAATGGCTGGTTATACAGAATAATAGTTGTACACCAAACTCTAGCTTTGTAATAAATCATTTTAGAGTAAATGAAGCTGGAATGGAGTTAGCCGACTATCTCGATGAGAAAAATATTCCTCTCAAGAAGCTGAATTTTATGTGCAACTTTCAGGATATTTTCACAATAGTCCACTAATTTATTGATGCTTAATTTGCATGCCAAATGTGTGGCATTTTGAAGGAAGTATGAAAGACTACTATGTTCAATCTGATTCAACAAGTATTCATGAATCCACTTATGTATTCAAGGCACTATAAAGAATACAAAAGAGATAATGAAAACTGCCCCAGCCCTCAAGCAACTTTTAAACTACTGGGGATGACACATGGCACCATTAAATAAGTAACTAACTGCTGAAATAACTGGTACAAAGATTGGGTACTATAGAATTTCAGACTAGAGAGAAATAGAAGAAAACTTGAATGATCAGGAAGTCTTCTTGAAAGAGAATGGCATTTTTGCTGTCGCTGATATCAATTTTTTAAAATTTATATCCAAACAACATATTTTAGCACCATCTATGTGTGAGATTCTGTGCTATATGGTGCAGAACATATAAAAATGATTGAACCATGTCCTCAAAGATTTTATAATCCAGGAGAATAATGAGTTCACAAATAACTGGGATATAAAGCAAAATATCATATGTTGCAAATGAAACAAAATATAGAATAAAAGTATACAAAGTTCAGAGAATGGAGTTATCACAAGTAAATAAAAAAATTCAGAAAAATGACATGGCATTTAAAACATGGCATTTCAAATGGTGTTCAAAGGAAAGGTTAGGATTTTAGTTTTCTGAAAGAGAAAAGTAGTTCTACCAGGAAGAAACAATAGGAACAAAAGCTCTGGAGGGAGGAAGAGCACAGGTTCTATTTGACATAAAGTAAATAGCAGTAAATAAATGTAGAAAATGGAATGAATTGTCATACTGTACATTGCCTTAAAAGTCAAGAGCACCACTGTTACTTCTCTAGGTAGTGAAGAACCATTGAGGTTTTAAACAGAGAATAACTTGATTAGAGCTGTGATTTAGAAAATTTAGTGGAACAGAAAGTTTTAAGGGTGAAATGAAAAGAAGTTACTATAGCCAGGTATATAATGTGCCAGAATGGATATGAGAAAATTGACCTTTGGAAAACTGAATGGATCCAGGAAAGGACCTATCAATAGTTAACCACTGTCATTACCATAAAGCACTGGGCTCAATAAGCCCCACTCACATGTTTAAGGCTTACAATTGGCTTTTTAATTCTTCATTCTTTTAAAGCTTCCAAAATTTTTAGGAAAGCCTTAACATATGAGACCAAGACAAAAAATCTGAAAAAGAAAATTAAAAAATGAAGAGACAGTATAGGTTGAACAGTGGCTCTCAACTGGGTACAATTTTTCTCCCAACGGACATTCTGCAATTTATGCAGATAGTTTGATTATCACAATTACTGAGGTGCTGCTGGAATCTACTATGTGGAGGCCAGAGATGGTGCTAAACATCTTAAAATTCACAAAATATCCCCCCAGGACAAATAATGATATTGCTCAAAGTGTCTGTAGGACCAAGATTAAGAAACTCTGAAATAGAAGAAAATAAAGCAATAACAAATACAAATTTCCTCAAAAATAAGAGACCTTAAAGCATCTATGAAATAACAACAGAGGCTATTAAAAGTGAGAATTCAGTGATCTCAATATAACTCTGAGTTTAAGAAATGATTAAATTTAAAAAATAATAGAGACTTCTAGTTTCTGTTCTGGCATGTAAGGAGCTTAGAAGTCTTTAATCCTCACAAGAAAAAAGCTGAACAAATTAAAAATGAATACCTCCTCTTAGACCCATCAGAGAATCAAGGCCACAGAGCGAACTACAGGATCCATAATTGAAGAGACAGGAAGGTACATACAAAGAATCATAACTTAAGGGAGCAGAAGTTCAAGAGCAAAAACAAATATGGGAACTAGTACAAAGTAGACAAACATATGCTATTATGATGAATTTCTGGAGGCCCAGTGCGGACATAGTTGAAGGTTAAAAACTTCAGTAGAGGGCCCCATACTTTGGTGAGTTTTAACTCAAGGAGCCTCCTGAGTTTTCACAGTGAAGATCAGAAGAAAATCCCCTTAAGATTCTAGCAAGTAGAGAAGAAAAAATTGCTCTTTTGAAATTCACCCAGAGCTTCTTTGTTCTTAACAAGGTTTGCCTTCAAGAGTATCAGTTTTACTAGAGTTAAACTACTTAACTCCAACTCCATTTAGCCTTCTCTGTGGGGGGAGGATAACACCAACTTCAGCCCCCTCTGACCTTCCTGTCTCATCTAAAGGGGTGGTAGTCCCTGAGAAGCACTTGTGAAGGTCCCAAACCAGAGCAAAGGTTCACCAGTAGTCTAAGACCCAATCATGGGACTATAGAACACTTCTCCTCCCACATTTTACCACATCAGTAGGGGTCTTGTATAACAATAACAATAGGAGAATACAATCGAAAGAATAGCATATCTCAGACTTATTTAAGAAAAAAAAGAATAAGTTTCTACGGAAACCCGAAGACAACAGGGACGGCAAAAACACTACCACCAGAGGAAATATTAGCTTCTGACATCTACAGGTACAGCCTAATGCCTAGCCAGATAAATCTAAAACCTAACACTAAAGGACTATTTTCTTCAATTCTTTTTTATTCAATACATCATATCTGGCATTCAAGAAAAATTAAAAATCATAGTAAAAGACAAAAACACAGTTGGAAAAGATGAAGCAATCATCAAACCAGGCTCAGATATGGCAGGGATTTGAGGATTATCAGACTAGGAATGTATATTCCATTGTTTTATGAACTGCTCTGTAGTGCTTTCTATTTCTAGTGTAGGGAAGGTTATTAATTATTGATCGAATGCCTTTGAAAAAACAGTCCTCTTCAGACTATTTCTCCTTTGTGATTTTTGGTAAATTGTATTTTTTAAGAAATTGGTTATCAATTTTATGATTGATTTTTTTATGATTTGACAAAATCTAGGTTATCAAATTTATGGTCATAGAATGGTTCGTAATATTTTTTATTCACTAATGTCCATTAGATTAGTAGTGATGGTCCCCTCTTTGATTTCTGATGCTAGTAATCTATGTCTTACTGCTTTTTTTCTTACTTAACCTTGGTAGAGTTTTATCAATTTTATCGATCTCTTCAAAGAATAAGCTTATGGTTTGATTGACTCACTGTGTACAACCTGATGTTTTGATATATGTATACCTTATGAAATGATTACCACAATCAAGATAATTAACGTATCCATTACTTCACATATTTTGGGTGTGTGTGGGGAGAGTTTTTAAGATCTATACTACTAGCAGAATTAAAGTACTGATTTCCTATTTTCAATTTCATTGAGTTCTGCTCTAAATCTTATTTTTAAAATTTTTCTTCTTACTTGTGGTGAAATTTATTGTTACTTCTAAAGTAGAAGCTTAGATTATTCATTTTAGATCTTTCTTCAATTCTAATGTATGCATTCAATTCTGTAAAATTCCCCTAGCACTGTTCATTGTACCCCACAAAACTTGATAAATTATGTTTTTATTTTCCTTTAGTTCAAAATATTTTTAATTTTTCTTGAGGATTCTTTTTTGATCCCTGTGTAATTTAAAAGTGTGTTGTTTAAGGGCAAAAAAGAAACAAACCAAAAACCAGACTCTTAACTATAGAGAATAAACAGAGGGTTACCAGAGGGGAGTTTGGTGGGGGGATGTGTGAAATAAGTGATGGGGATTAAGAGTACTAATCATGATAAGCAATGAGTAATGTACAGATTGATGAATCACTATATCGTACACCCGAAACTAATATAACACTGTATGTTAACCATACTGGAATTAAAATAAAAAACTTAATTAAAAATGTGTTGTTTAATCTTCAAGTATGTTGGAGTTTCTGGCTATCCTTCTGTTATTGATTTCTAGTTTAACTTCATTGTGGTATGATAGCATATTTTGTATGATATGTATTCTTTTAAATTAGTTAAATTGTGGTTGTTTTATGATCCAGAATATAGTCTATCTTGGTGAATGTTGTAGGAGAGCTTCAGAAGAATGTGTATTCTGTTAGTGTTTTATGAAGTATTCTATACATGTAGATTAGATCCAAGTGGTCAATGATACTGTTCAGTTTATGTTACTGATTTTGTGCCAACTGAATTTGTCAATTACTGATAGAAGTGTGTTAAAGTCTCCAACTATAATAGTGGATTCATCTTTTTCCCTACAGTTCTATAGTTTTTGCAACATGTATTTTGATATTCTTTTGTTAGTTGTATGCACATGAAAGATTATTACATCTTCTTGGGGAAGTGATGATTTTATCATTATGCAATGCTCCTTTTTATCCCTGATAACTTTTCGTCCTCAGAAGTCTGCTTTGTCTAAGATTAATATAGCTTCTTCAGGTTCTTTTTGATTACTGTTAGCATGATGTATCTTTCTCCAGTCTTTGACTTATTTTTCTCTGTCTGGCTTTTTCACTTAGCATAATGTCCTCCAAGTCCACCCATATTTTCACAGTTAACAGGATTTCCTTCTGTTTTAAGGTTGAATAATATTGTAGTGTGTGTGTGTGTGTGTGTGTGTGTGTGTGTGTGTGTGTGTGGTCACATTTTCTTTATTTCTTTATCCATTTAGCCAAAGATGGACATTTAGGTTGTTTCCATATCACTGCTATTGTGAATAATGTTGCAATGACCATGGGAAGGCAGACTATCTTTTCAAATTCCAGATTTCATTTCCACTGAATATATACCCAGAAGTGGAATTGCTGGATCATATAGTAGTTCTATTTTTAATTTTTTGAGGAAATTCCACAGTTTTCCATAATGTCTACAGCAATTACATCCCACCAAAATTGTATAAGTGTTCCCTTTTCTCCACAACTTTGCTAGCACTTGTTATCTCTTCTCTTTTTAATAAAAGAAATCATAAAAATTTCCTTGATAATTACTGATGTTCAGCATCTTTTCATGCACCCATTGGCCATTTCTATGTCTTCTTAGGAAAAATGTCTATTTGGGCATTTTATTCATTTTTAATTGGATTATTTATTTATGTTTGCTATTGAGTTGTATAAAATCCTTATATGTTTTCAATATTAACCCCTTATAAGATATATAGTTTTCAAATATTTTTTGCCATTACATAAGTTACCTTCCCACTTTGTTGATTGCTTCATTTCCTGTGCAGAAGCTTTTTAGTTTGATGTAGACCCACTTATTTATGTTTGCTTCTATTGCCTGGGCTTTTGGTGTCACATTCAAAAAAAATCAATGCCAAGGCTGATGTTAAGTTTTTCCTTATTTTCTTCTACGAGTTTTATCTTTCCAGGTCCTACATTTAAGTCCTTCATCTATTTAGAGTTACTTTTTGATAATGATGGGATATAGTTATTCAGTTTCATCCTTTTGCATGGGTATCCATTCAGCCACACTATGTCTTTTGATTGGAGAATTTAATCTATTTACATTTAAAGTAATTATTGATTGAAAAGGACTTACTAATTCCATCTAATTAATTTTTTTATAGCTGGACTGTATTTCCTTTTCTCCTTTCTTCCTCTCTTGTTGGCTTCCTTTGTGAATTAATGATTTTTTATAGTGGTATGCTGTGGCTCCCATGTCTTTTTTTTCTGGTTTTATTGAGATAAATTTGACATACATCACTGTATAAGGTGTATAGCATAAATGTTTCACTTAAAAATATTACGAAATGATTACTGCAATAAGTTTAGTTAGCATCCATCACCTCATACAGATACAATAAAAAAAATTGATTCCCTTGTCTTTATCTTTTGTGGATCAGCTGTATGTTTTTGTTTTCTTGCTATTATGAGGATTATATAAAACATCTTATAAGAGTATATTTTAAGCTGCTAGAACTTAGTTTCAATTACATATAGAAACTTCCCTTTTATTCCTCACCCCATTATACTTTTGATGTTACAATTCATATATTTTTATATTGTTTATCCATTAACAAGTTAATGTAGCTATAGTTGCCTTTAAAAACTTTTGTCCTTTAACCTTTATACTAAAGTGACTAACAGATCAACATATTATAGTATTAGAGTATTCTAAATTTGACTATAGGCTTATCTTTATCCAAGTATTTCATATTTTCATATGTTTTCATGTTACTGATTAGCATTTTTTCATTTTGACTTGTAGAACTCCTTTCAACATTTCTTGTAAGACATATCTACTGGTAATGAACTCCCTCAATGTTTCTTTTGCGCGAAGGTCTTTCTCCTCTTCATTTCTGAAAAATATCTTTACTAGGGAAAGATTTCTTGGCTGGCAGGTTTTTTTTTCTTTCAGCACTTTGAATATATCTTCCCATTCTCTCTTGGTCTGCAAGGTTTCTGCTGAGAAATCTGCTCACAGCCTTATGGGAGTTTCCTCAGATGTGAGGAATTTTTTTTTTTCTCTTGTTGCTTTTAAAATTCGTTGTCTTCAGGCACCTGGGTGGCTCCATCAGTTAAGCGTCTGCCTTCAGCTCAGGTCATGATCTCAGTGTCGTGGGAAAGAGCCCTACATCTGTACATCAGGCTTCCTGCTCAGTGGGGTGACTGCTTCTCTCTCTCTCTCTGCCCCTCCCACCTGCTCATTCTCTCTCTCTTTCTCAAATAAATAAATAAAATATTTAAAAAAATAAAATTCTCTCTTCTATTTTATACAGTTTTATTATAATGTGTCTTGAACAAGATTGTTTTGAGTTAAAAATCTGGTGAGAGATTATAGCTTCATAAACTTGGATATCTAAACCTCTCCCTAGATTTGGGAAGTTCTTAGCATTTATTTCTTTAAATAAGCTTTCCGTCTCTTTCTCCCTCTCTCCTTCTAGAATTCTAACAATGTGTAAGTTATTTCATTTGATTGATTCTCATATTTTGGGTATGTTTTATTCACTCTTTTTTATCCTTTGTTCTCCTCTGACTGGATAATTTCAAATGACCTATTTCAATCCTACAGATTCTTACTTCTGTTTGATCAAGTCTGTTGTCAATGCTCTCTATTGCATCTTTCATTTTATTCATTGAATTCTTCAGTTCCAGATTTTCTGGTTTGTCCTTTTTTTATCATCTATCTCTCTCGTTTTCTTTCATGTGCTGTTTTCCTGATTTCAATATATTGTCTTTCTGTGTTTTCTTGTAGCTTACTGAGCTTCCTTAAAACAGCTATTTTGAATTCTCTTTTTTTGCGGAGGGGAGACAAGGTGATCCTGCAAAGCCAGGCCAAGTTTCAACAACTTCCTGTTTGTTTTCTCTAGGGTGGTGCTGAATGTTCAAATTTATGTCATTTCTTTCAGTCTCACAGAGTTGGGTTGGTTTTCAGCATATATTCACCAGCCATCTGCAAGGGCTCATATTCGCTGTCCTCAGGGGCATGCACAGGAAGCCAGCCACAGTGTGGGACAGGTATGGGAGATACCTACAAAGTGATGGGTGTGTTCATGGGCCAGTTGGGGTGGTCCACAGGTGAGGCATCCCCAGTGGCCCATGGGTGGGCTTTCCAATGGAGTCTGCAAAAGCTGTTTATAGGATCTATATCACTTTGATAATTTCTAAGCCCTGCCTATTTTCCTGGCTCCTCTCTGCACATCAGTCATTCAGTTTGCCTCAGTATTATGGGTAGGTTGAGAAAGAGTGGGCCTCACTGGAAGCATCCTACATAGCTGGGGAAGCCAGGCATTCACTCTCACACTTTCACTTTCCCCTATGGGAGAAATTACCAGGCCAGGAGGGTCTCCTGTGGCATTGAATCGTGCCTTCTTGGGGGAGCAGTAACATGGATAAAATAAAACTACTCCCCTTATCCTCTTCAGTGCATCTAATCTCATATTTTTTGCTCCAATGCTGTGCTGAAAGTTCTTCTCTGGACTCTCAGCTTCCACAAAAGTACTCTTGTCCATGGGTGGCTATCTAAATTAGTGTTCTTTGGGGTGCCTGGGTGGCTCAGTCAGTTAAGTGTCTGCCTTCAGGTCAGGTCATGATCCCGGGGTCCTGGGATCGAGCTCCACATCAGGCTTCCTGCTCAGCGGGAAGACTGCTTCTCTCTCTCCTGCTTCTCTGCCAGCTTGTGCTCTCTCTCTCTCAAATAAAAAATAAAATCTTTAAAAAATTAATTAATTAATTAGTGTTCTTTGATAGAAAAGATGGTAGAAAACTCTTATTGGATAGGAAGCCAGATGGCAGAGGAGTGTGGGACTCCGTTTCAACCAGTCCCCTGAATTTAGCTAGATATCTACCATGCCACTCTGAACACCAACGAAATCAGCCTGAGATATAAGATTATACATCTGGATCTCTACAGGGGCAGAGGATCATCAGTCCAGAGGTACAGAAGACGGAGTTGGGATTGCTTAGACAGATGTCAGAGGATAAACAGAAGGGGGAGGGGACTGCCAGAAGTCAGACCTTGGAAAGTAATACCCCAGTGCAAAGGCATCCTGCACCTGGGGACTAGCGATAGCTTGGAGAGCAGTGGCGAAGGGACGGAAAGGAATGATAACAGTGATCAAACAGAACACAGGGGCTTAAGGGGCAAATGCTGGGAACAGGGGCCTGCAGAGCCACCAACCGCTGCCTGCACCTGCACCCGTGCCAGAGAGGACCCAGCTTGGAACTGTGCCCACAGACCCCAGGCCGGCCACTGCTACTGCTGTGGCCTGGTGGCAAGCCCCTCCTCCAGAAGACAAGCTGGAAGAACAAGAGGACAACAACCGCCGGGTCCCCATAAAACTGTAAAACCCCAACACCAGGGGAAAATTAGTATATTAAGCTTCTGGTGTTGCCTCACGGCCTGTGTTTTTCTTAGATACAATTTCTCTCTCTCTTGTTTTTAATGCTTTCTCATGCTTCTTCTGTTTTATTTCCTACTTATCATTTCAACAAGATGTTTAATACAACATATTCCATAGTAACTTTTTAACTTGAACTTTTTCATACATATACTTTTTTTCTCTTTTTCTTTTTTTATATATAGATATAAGCTTCAATGTAGTCCTTTTTTCCCTACTCAATACTACCTTTATATATATACCAGTTTTAATATCTCTGGGAAGTACTGTTCTCTAACAAAGAGAACAAAATACACCCAGGAAGAGCTCAAACAGTCCACCTTGCCCACACAGAGGAATTATAGCCACTTTCCCGGCACCTCCCCCTTTTTTGTTTGTTTGTTTGTTTGTTTGACAGGTTTGGGTGGTTTTTTTGTGGGTTTTGTTTGTTTGTTTGTTTTTATTTTTGTACTTTATAAATCTTATTCTTGGGTTTCATTTTGCCTGGATTTTTGGTGCTGCCTTCCAATTGCTCCAAATTTTCCCAGGGTGCACCTTGCCTGAATTGTGGTTGATATTTTCAACTATACATCCCCTCAGCCACAACTCAACAGAATGACTAGGAGGAGGAACTCCCAGCAAAGAAAAGACCCAGAGATAATGGCCTCTCTCGCAGACCTAAGGGATATCAATATAAGAAAGATGTCGGAAATAGACTTCAGGGTAGCAGTTATGAGGACAATAGCTAGAATGGAGAAATCGATTAATAGAGTCTCTAAGGGCAGAAATGAGAGCTGAACTGGCAGAACTTAAAAATGTTATCAATGAGATCCAATCTAATCCAGATACTCTAACAGCTAGGGTAAACGAGGCAGAAGAATGAATTAGTGATCTAGAAGACAAACTGACAGAAAAGAAGGAAAACGAGGAGGCCTGGGAGAAACAGCTTAAAATCCAGGAAAACAGAATTAGAGAAATAAAGGACGGCACGAAACATTCCAGTGTAAGAATTATTGAGATCGCTGAGGGGGTGGAGAGAGAGAGAGGACTAGAAGATATATTTCAGCAAATTGTAGCTGAGAACTTCCCTAATCAGGGGAATGAAACAACCATTCGTGTCCTAGAGGCAGAGAGGACCGCTCCCAAGATAAAGGAGAAGAGATCAATGCCACGGCATGTAATAGTAAAACTCGCAAATCTTAGAACCAAGGAAACCATCTTAAGGGCAGTTAGGGGAAAGAGATTCCTTACGTACAGAGGGAGGAACATCAGAATAACGTCAGACCTATCCACAGACACCTGGCAGGCCAGAAAGGGCTGGCAAGACATATTCAGGGTACTAAATGAGAAGGACATGCAGCCAAGAATACTTTATCCAGTAAGGCTGTCATTTAGAATGGATGGAGAGATGCAGAGCTTCCAAGACTGGCAGAAACTGAAAGAATATGTGATCACTAAGCCAGCCCTGCAAGAAATATTAAGGGGGGTTCTATAAAAGGAGAAAGACCCCAAGAATGATCTACAACAGAAATTTACAGGGACAATCTATAAAAACAACATCTTCACAGGCAACATGATGACAATTAATTCATATCTTTCAATAATCACTCTCAACGTGAATGGCCTAAATGCTCCATAAAATGGCACAGGGTTGCAGATTGGATAAAAAGACAGGACCCATCCATATGCTGTCTACAAGAGACTCATTTTGAACCTAAAGATACATCCAGACTGAAAGTGAAGGGATGGAGATCCATCTTCCATGCCAGTGGACCTCAAAACAAAGCTGGGGTACCAATTCTCATATCAGACAAATTAGATTTTAAGCTAAAGACTGTAATTAGAGACACAGAAGGACTCTATATCATTCTTAAAGGGTCTATCCAACAAGAAGATCTAACAATTGTAAATATCTATGCCCCCAACATGGGAGCAGCCATCTACATAAGCCAACTGTTCACCAAAATAAAGAGTCATATTGATAACGATATGTTAATTGTAGGAGACCTCAATAGTCCACTCTCAGCAATGGACAGATCATCTAAGCAGAAAATCAACAAAGAAACAAGAGCTTTGAATGACACACTGGACCAGATGGACCTCATAGATATAGACAGAACATTCCACCCTAAAACAATAGAATACTCATTCTTCTTGAGCACACATGGAACTTTCTCCAGAATAGACCACATACTGGGTCATAAATCATATCTCAACTGATACCAAAAGATTGAGATTATTCCCTGCATATTCTCAGACCATAATGCTTTAAAACTGGAACTTAATCACAAGAGAAAATTTGGCAGAAATTCAAACACTTGGAAGCTAAAGACCACTCTGCTCAAGAATGTTTGGGTCAACCAGGAAATCAAAGAAGAACTTAAACATTTCATGGAAACCAATGAGAATGAAAACACATCGGTCCAAAACCTATGGGATACTGCAAAGGCAGTCCTAAAGTGGAAATACATAGCCATCCCAGCCTCACTCAAAAAAATAGAAAAATCCCGAATTCACCAACTATCTTTGCACCTTAAAGAACTGGAGAAAAAACAACAAATGCTGCCTAAGCCACGCATTAGAAGAGAAATAATTAAGATTAGAGCAGAGATCAATGAATTCGAAACCAGAAACATAGTAGAGCAAATCAATGAAACTAGAAGCTGGTTCTTTGAAAGAATTAATAAGATTGATAAACCACTGGCCAGACTTATCCAAAAGAAAAGAGAAAGGACCCAATTAATAAAATTATAAATGAAAGGAGAGAGATCACAACTAACACAAAGGAACTAGAAACAATTATTAGAAATTATTATTAACATCTATATGCCAATAAATTGAGCAACCTGGAAGAAATGGATGCCTTCCTGGAAAACTATAAAATACCATGACTGAAACAGGAAGACAGACAACCTGAATAGGCCAATAACCACTAACGAGATTGAAGCAGTGATCAAAAACCTCCCAAAAAACAAGAGTCCAAGGCCTGATGGATTCCCTGGGGCATTCTACCAAACATTCAAAGAAGAAATAATACCTACTCTACTGAAGCTGTTTAATAAAATAGAAACAGAAGGAAAGCTTCCAGACTCATTCTATGAGGTCAACATTACCTTAATCCCACAACCAGGCAAAGACCCCATCAAAAAGGAGAATTTCAGACCGATATCCCTGATGAACATGGATTCCAAATTTCTCAACAAAATCTTAGCTAATAGGATCCAACAGTACATTAAAAGGATCATCCACCAAGACCAAGTGGGATTTATCCCTGGAATGCAAGGGTGGTTCAACATTCACAAATCAATCAGTGTGATAGAACACATTAATAAGAAGAGAGAGAACTATATGATCCTCTCAATTGATGTAGAAAAAGCATTTGACAAAATAAAACATTCTTTCCTGATTAAAACTCTTCAGAGTTTAGGGATAGAGGGCACATTCCTCAATTTCATAAAATGCATCTATGAAAAACCCACAGCAAATATCATTCCCAATGGGGAAAAGCTTAGAGCCTTTCCCTTAAGATCAGGAACACAACAAGGATGCCCACTCTCACCACTGTTGTTCAACATAGTACTAGAAGTCCTAGCAACAGCAATCAGACAACACAAAGAAATTAAAGTATTCAAATTGGCAAAGAAGAAGTCAAACTCTCTCTCTCTGCAGATAACATGACACTTTATGTGGAAAACCCAAAAGACTCCACCCCCAAATTACTAGAATTCATACAGCAATTCAGTAATGTGGCAGGATACAAAATCGATGCACAGAAATCAGTTGCTTTCTTATACACTAACAATGCAACTATAGAAAGAAAAATTGAAGAATCGATTCCATTTACAATAGCAACAAAAACCGTAAGATACCTTGGAATAAACCTAACCAAAGAGGTAAAGGATCTATACTCTAGGAACTTCAGAATACTAATGAAAGAAATTGAAGAAGACACAAAAAGATGGAAAAACATTCCATGCTCATGGATTGGAAGAATAAACATTGTTAAATGTCTATGCTACCCAGAGCAATCTATACCTTCAATGCCATCCTGATCCAAATCCCAATGACATTTTTCAAAGTGCTGGAACAAACAATCCTAAAATTTGTATGGAATCAGAAAAGATCCTGAATCGCCCAGGAAATGTTAAAAAGAAAAGCAAAGCTGAGGGTATCATGTTGCCCAATTTCAAGCTAAATTACAAAGCTGTGATCACCAGGACAGCATGGTACTGACACAAAAACAGACATATAGACCAATGGAACAGAATAGAGAACCCAGATATGGACCCTCAACTCTATGGTCAAATAATCTTCGACAAAGCAGGAAAAAATATGCAATGGAAAAAAGACAGTCTTTTCAATAAATGGTCCTGGGAAAATTGGACAGCCACATGCAGAAGAATGAAACTCGACCATTCTCTTACACCATACACAAAGATAAACTTAAAATGGATGAAAGACCTCCATGTAAGACAGGAATCCATCAAAATCCTAGAGGAGAACAAAGGCAGTAACCTCTTCGACACTGGCCACAGCAACTTCTTTCAAGACATGTCCCCAAAGGCTAGTGAAACAAAAGCAAAAATGAACTTTTGGGACTTCATCAAGATAAAAAGCTTCTGCACAGCAAAGAAAACAGTCAACAAAACAAAGAGGCAACCCACAGAATGGGAGAAGATATTTGCAAATGACACTACAGACAAAGGGCTGGTATCCAAGATCTATAAAGAACTTCTCAAACTCAAAAGCCAAAAAAGAAATAATCAAGTCAAAAAATGGTCAGAAGACATGAACACACTTCTCCAAAGAAGACATACAAATGGCTAACAGACACATGAAAAAATGTTCATCATCATTAGCCATCATGGAAATTCAAATCAAAACCACATCGAGATACCACCTTACACCAGTTAAAATGGCAAAAATTGACAAGGCAAAACACAACAAATGTTGGAAAGGTTGTGGAGAAAGGGGAACCCTCTTATGCTGTTGGTGGGAATGCAAGTTGGTAGAGCCACTTTGGAAACCAGTGTGGAGATTCCTCAAAAAATTAAAAATAGAGCTACCCTATGTCCCAGCAACTGCACTACTGGGTATTTACCCCAAAGACACAGATGTAGTGAAAAGAAGGGCCATATGCATCCCAATGTTCATAGCAGTAATGTCCACAATAGCCACACTGTGGAAAGAGCTGAGATGCCCTTCAACAGATGAATGGATAAAGAAGATGTGGTCCATATATACAATGGAATATTACTCAGCCATCAGAAAGGATGAATACCCAACTTTTGCATCAACATGGATGGGACTGGAGGAGATTATGCTAAGCGAAATAAGTCAAGCAGAGAAAGTCAATTATCATATGGTTTCACTTATTTGTGAAACATAAGGAATAGCATGGAGGACATTAGAAGGAAGGAAAAAATGAAGGGGGAAATCGGAGGGGCAGACATATCATGAAAGACTATGGATTCCGAGAAACAAACTGAGGGTTTTAGAGGGGAGGGAGGTGAGGAGATGGGTTAGCCCAGTGACGGGCATTAAGGAGGGCATGTATTGTATGGAGCACGGGGTGTTATATGAAAACAATGAATCATGGAACACTACATCAAAATCTAATGATGTACTGTATGGTGACTAACATAATAAAAAATAAAATTCTTGTACAATTTTGCTGATGTCATTCTCAATATGGTAAATATTAACAATTCTTAAATCTCAGTGGTAGGTGCTTGACATGCTTTCAGGATATTTTCTGTATGTCTGAATTAATTAAAAATAAATATTAATAGTAAAATAAAAGTAAATAGAAAGTTTAAAGAGAATTTTAAAATGGTATTATTAGCTAGGGAGCAAGAGGTCAGTTATGGAGGAAGAAAGGATTGATGTGTTTTATAATTGAAAGGATATGATCTTAGTATCTCGTTTTCTTTTCAGCTGTTATGATCTTTTTAAGCTAAAATGTTTGGGGATGCTACTAACATAGTTTTTGCTAATATATAGTGCAATTCTATTGAAGGTTTGTTTAACCATTATCCATTTATGGTAAACAATTAATCATCTCAGAATATTAAATGTGAAAATCATTTAGATTAGAATCATAAATGTTAGAGTAGGGAGGCCCTAAAGATCAACTAGTTTAAATTTTTTACAGATTACAAAAAATGAGCTCCAAAGTGATTAAATTACTTTAGGACATAGAGCTAATAATGGCAGAGTTGTGACTAGAATTAAGATCTCCAGACTACTTATTTGCAAGAGTATCATGTTCATTATGTAATTATTGATTTTCACTTTACTAAAGGAAAATCAGCAGAGAAAACCAATAACAAAAGAAAATGGCTATGTGACTTATAAAGGTGCAATTTAAAAATCATGAATATCTTTACATGAATGATGTTTTCCAGGACAGTTGTGAAAATGAAGTTAAATGCATTCCACATTAATAAGGTATAATTCATACAGCTCTTCCTATTATATCACGATTCAAAGGGTGTGTCATCTTTAATATGAAAAACATCAAGTATATATTAATTTAGATGTCAATAGGAAAGTGATGTCACATTCAAATGG
Organism: Neomonachus schauinslandi; assembly: GCF_002201575.2. Taxonomy (NCBI): domain Eukaryota; kingdom Metazoa; phylum Chordata; class Mammalia; order Carnivora; family Phocidae; genus Neomonachus; species Neomonachus schauinslandi. The sequence goes on along the minus strand of NC_058419.1, from coordinate 97,307,865 downwards.
GGAAACAGTGGAGAGTTTAAGGAACAGACTTGGACAAGGGCAGTTACGGGTCACTGCAAACTGAAGAATCATGGTAGTAAAAACACTGGGAAAAAACATATCCACCCTAGATTCAATGAAGGGGAAAAGAAAACAGTGCTTGCCAGAAAGAGCTGTGGTTGAGATTGTAGCTACACATACAGGATTTCAAACAAAATCAGCTGTTACCTTCTTCAGAGGAACATAGCCATTGACAGCCCAAAAGAGTGGGAGCCAGATGAATAAATATCATAAATTAATTTTCTTACTGTTCTCCAATTTTCTGCCAGGGCAATTAACTGATTGAAACTGACTGGAACCCAAAGGCAAAGGAGGCCCACTGATGTTTCTTATAAGGGTAAAGTGAGTAAAAGGAGATTAGATCTGTAACAACAAAGATGATCTACCAGACCATAGTTCAAGGTCAAGCAATGAAAAAGAAGAGATAGACATGGAGGAGAGAAGAACAAGGACAAGATGCAAATTCCGGGGAATTTCTTTATCCATCTATCACCATATTTAACCATGATGATCTTCAGAGAGTAATACCCTCCTTAATTTTGTACAAGTTCATCTTTTGGACAACTCTAACTTGAAGTCATAGAGAAACAGATTTCATGCATTATCGTTCCAAGCTTAACCAACTTGAAAATAGAATAATCCAGTGCAGATATGTTGAATTTGAAATGCTTTCTATATATCTAAATCACTAGTAATTCAAATCTGAAGTTCAAGGAAAAGGTCTTTCTGGACACTTTGGAATTATCAGCATATAGATATTAAAACCATATGAATAGTGAATTTACCAGTCAGTACACACAGAGTAAAGAGGAGATACAAAAAAATCTGAGACATTCTGAAGTCAAGACATAGAATAGGGAAGAATCAGGAAAGGAAATTGAAAGCAGCCAATAATTTAGGAGAAAAATCAAGAGAGTATAGTGTCATAGAAACAAAGTGAAAAAGCATTTAATTTGGGAAGGACTGACCATCTGTATCAAAATAAGATGAAGACAGAGATTTAGTAATTAGCCTTAAAAATGCACAGATAACCTTCATAAAAAACTTGGTGGAATAGTGGGGCCAGATGCCTGATTGAAGTAGGTTCAATAGAAATTTGGAAAGGTAGGATGCAATGACTACAAATCCTTAAGTAATTTTTCTGCCAAGTTGAGCAGAGGAATTTCAAGGTAGTTAAATGGAAAGTGAGGTCATTTTTGTAATGGGGAAAATTAGAATACATATAATACTGAAAATGATCCAATAAGTAAAAATGATGAAGGAGACATTGTGCAGTGAAATTCTTGAGTATGAGAAAGTGGATATATATACTGCATAAAAAGATTTTTTGAACTTAGGTTCATGGAAAGTTCATTCAACATAACAAGAGGCAAGACAGAGTTTATATGCACAAGAGCAGTTTAGTTGGTAGATGGAGTAATGGGAGACCGCAGCGATTATCAGTAGATTCCATCTATTTTGTCATATGGAAAGCAACATCATCACCTCTAGGTCAAGTTAGGGGAAGTGATGGAGGTTTGAAGAGAAGAGTTATAAAATGGTTATCCAGAAAATTGGGAGGAATGAAGGCATCCTGAGTCAACATAACCGTGTCATTTGAGGTTATTAATCAGTTGTCCATCCTTGTACGTATATACTCCAAGCTTCTCTAATCTTATCCATTGTTCTATGTATATATCCCTCTGCTAATACCATAATCTTATTTACTGTAACTATAGAGTAGACATATATGTATCTTCCAAAAAGGAATAGTAAACATCCAACATTTTTCTTCTTTTTCAAAATTGTATATTTAACTTTCCATAAAAATTTAAGAATAATCTTATCTATATCTCCAAAAATATGAGTGGTATTTTTATAGGAATCACTTTAAACCTATCAGCAATTTGTGGATAACTGACATTTTTATTATTTTGAATCCTCTAGTTAATGTACACAATGTCTCTCCATTTGTTTAGTTTTTCTTTCATCAGTGTTTTGTTCTCTGTTGATATTAAGATAAAAATATTAAGATATTCATATTTATGTTTGGTTTCAGCAGTTTTAATACTATGTGCTTAGGTGTGGCTTTCTTTCTACTTATCCTTCTTGTACTGTGTAACATTTCTTGAATCTGTGTCAGTAATATTCTCCAGCTTTGGAAATTTCTGCCTTTTTCTCAAATGTTGCTATACAATCTTTCCCTCTATTCTCCTGGAACTCTAAATATACATTTGTTATACCTTTTCACCATGTCTCAAATGTCCCCTACATTGATTTCCCTGTATATATCCCATTTTTCAATAAACAATTGATTTTGGACATTCCCTTCTGGTTTACATTCCAGACCATGGTTTTTTCTCTTAAGCTATTGAACCTGGTATTAAACCCATTCACTGAGTACTTCTGATTATTTATTATATATTTTAGTTCTAGAGGGTCAATTTTTTTAAGATTTTATTTATTTTGAGAGAATGAGAGAGAGTTGGGGGACAGGCAGAGGGAGAGAATCTCAAGCAGACTCTTCGCTGAGTGCAGAGTCCAACAGAGGGCTCCATCTTATGACCCATGAGATCATGACCTGAGCTGAAACCAAGAATCTGGTGCTTAACCAACTGAGCCACCCAGTTGCCCTTCTAGGCTATCAATTTTTTAAAAAGAGTTTCAGTTTTACGCTAAAATTTTCCAACATGTCATTAATGTTAGTAATTTTAGTCTTTGTCTAATATCTTCATTATTAGACTATATTGTAGATTATCTACGATTGCCATTTTTCCCTCTTAATTTTTCCTTAAGTTGTATCTTTTCCTATGTCTTACTACTTTCTATTGAGTATAGGATAGTATGTATAAAAAGTGTACTGAAACTTTGAAGCTCTATTTGATATTATTCACCTAAGAGATCTACTTTTGCTTCTCTTAGGCAATTATGCTGATGGAATATTGCTTCTATCAAATGGGAATGACCTTATAATTGGAAGTGGGGCTTTAGTCCTTATTGAGGATAGCCTTTTGGAATATCAACAGAAAGTTTAGGGTTCTAGTTAGGTTCCTTTACTAGGAAGACTCTGAACTTCCACTTTTCCTCAACCCCACAAAACTTTTGAAAGATTTTCATAGATTCTTAGTTTACTAGCTGTCACGTTCTTCTCAATTCTATGCCAACTAACTGCTCCTTCTGAATTGGCAAATACCACAAGGAGAAAAACAATACTGAACTTAGGTTTTATATTCTAATAAGGAGATTGAAAACTTCATAGTTGAAAACTTTTATGGAGGGGTGAGAGAATGCTTTGGAAGTCACAACAGGAAACAGAACACTTAGGCTTCTTCCAGGTTTAGTTCCAGGAGGATATGGGAAAACCAGTCATTACTTGTAAAAACTGAAACAGAAGTAGTCTCAAAAGGGAAAAGCTAGATTTTAGTACAAAAAGAGATTGAAGGAAACTACACTGAAAAATATGAGGCTATAGGAGATTTTAAGTTACATATTAAGGCATGACCAGTTTTGAGAAGATAAAATTGCAGATAGTAAAATATAATAACATGTATTAGGGCTGTTGTATGTTTTTCAGGTTTTGTTGTTGTGATGGTGGGTTTTTTGTTTGTTTTATGTTTTATTTATTTTGATTTTGCTGTGTAATTTCCATGAGATTCACATATAACGTCCTATGTCATATGGTCAGTTTTAAGTCGATAGGAAGTTAAATTTGAACACATTCCAAAACTTTACATATTTGCTCCTCACCACACATCTTATCATCTTATATTTTGATGTCACACTTTACATCCTTTCATTTTATGTATCCCTTAACTGATTATTTTAGTTTTAGCTAATTTTATCACTTTTGTCTTTTAACCTTCATACTGGTTTTATAAGCAATTAATCCACTACCTGTACTATATATTTCCCTTTACCAGTGAGATTTCTTCTACTTTATCTAGTCTGCTCTTGAACCCCTGTAGTGTTATTTTTTCAGGTCGGTTATTGTATTCTTCAGCTCTGTGACTTCTGTTTGGTTTTTATTTATATTTTCTATTTCTTTGTGAAATTCTCACTGTGTTTATCCATTCTTCTTCCATGTTCAGTGACAATCTCAGGTAAAATACTTATCTCCTTTTCATTATGATCTTTTTCTGAGGTTTTATCTTGTTCTTTTATCTAAAACATACTCCTCTGTTTCCTCATTTTGCTTGACTCTGTGTATTTGTTTTTATTTATTATGTGAAGCAGCTACCTCTACCAGTCCTCAAGAAGTAGCCTTCTGTAGGTGATGAACTTTATTGTTCATCCTTATGCTAGCTCTTGGTTGTCTCTCAAACCATTGTGATTGTCTAGGCATTCAAATTTATTCTTGATATGCTTCCATTGTTGAGGATTCCAAGACCTATCAGTGATCCAAGGGGAAGAATATCATTTAGCACTTAGTTTCAGGCTGATGGAAGCCAGAGCCTCAAGCAACAAATTTTAAAATATGCAAATATATACAGTCTTGTGGGACCACAGTTATAATTCCTGCTGGCCTCCAAACCAAGAGATCTGGATTTGCCCCTGGGCAACAGTTGCAAGCTCCTTTCTGGTAGGTATTGTTGAGCTGTGGTGACTTCAAGGAAGTGAGCAAGGTTTTAAGGCTTACATTCCCTGGGAGTACCTCTTTAGCCTCTAAATGTTTGACAAATCTGAAGCTTGTCACTTAGGCTGAAGCTCTGGGACAAGATAATAGGCCTTCTTCTCAGGAAGACTGAGACTGTTTCAGTCTGCTGTCTGCAGTGCCCTGGGGGTGGTGGCCTGCCAAGAACTGTCTATTCAATTGTTTCAGTCCTGTGGAGCTGTGGAACACCAGCTCTCTTGGCCACATGGGCCATGCAATCAAGGGATGTACTCTGTGTAAAATGCACATACTCATCAGCTTTAGTAAGCCAGCTGGAAAGTGTGGGGCGTGGGGTGTACTCACTGGCTTGAGAAAGGCAGCAGGAAAATGCCTTGACTGCATATGGCTGTCAGCTTCAGCAATGCAGTGGGAGAGGGCTTTGTCTGTGCATGCCTGCTGACTTTAGCAAGGGAGAAGGAAAATGCTGTGACAACTCAAGCTCATTAGTCCCAGCCCAGGAAATGGGGAGAGTACTGCAACTGCCTGTCCTTGCCAGCTTTAGCAAGGGAGCAGGAGAATGCCATATCCATTTGCACTTGCTAACCATCTTGGACCACCCCATTTCCTTGTTTGACTCTTATGCAGAATAATTATAATTCCTTGACTTGTTAGTCCTATTGAATCACTCTCAAGATTCTCTAAGTCTAATGCATAACAAAATCAATGTTAGAAGATTATAAAATAATCGTGGTAGTGCTTTCTGAATTTTGTCATATGTAAATGGGCTAATACTACTTGTAGAACTGTATTAAAATTTTAGGAAATAAAGAAATGACACCCCTAGGCAATGTCTTTTTTTTTTTTTTAAGATTTTATTCATTTGTTTGACAGAGAGAGACAGCGAGAGAGAGAACACAAGCAGGGGGAGTGGGGGAGGGAGAAGCAGGCTCCCCGCCGAGCAGGGAGCCCGACGCGGGGCTCGATCCCAGGACCCCGGGATCATGACCCGAGCCGAAGGCAGACGCCCAACAACTGAGCCACCCAGGCGCCCCCCTAGGCAATGTCTTACATATTGTAAACACTCAATGGATATCTGTTATTATAATTTTTTTGCTCAAGAAATGTATTAAACTGAAGAATAGTGCCTTTGTCCTCACATTTTAAGATACTTTAAAAACAGAATGTATATAATTATATTTGTAAACATCAGTGATTTTTGGTGAATAGCAAATTGTAATATGTAATTCCCCCACCCTGAAACAGTACGACTAAATTACTGCTATACCCTGTAATACATAATACCTAAACTTGACAAAATATGGTAATGCCATCACTATCTATCCTGATGAACAAAATGGAAATCTTGGGGATATCCTCAACTCCTCCATCTTATTTATTTTAATTAGTCAGCTGATTCCATGCTATCTTTCCAGATTTATCTTCCTCCCACAGCCCATGTTCTCCTTGTCCCTCAATTCCTTATACCTTTTGTTGTAGCCAAAGTATATGGATTTTTGTTCTTTCTATACCTTAGCATAAGATCTCCCTGTAATCTGGACTACACATGTTCCCCCACTCTATTTGCTGAACTCACTCTCTCTCTCCATATATCTCAAATGATCAAATGTTCCCCTTTTCCCCATATCCCAACTTTTGTTAAACTTTTATTGAATATGTACCACATATCAATCACCTTGTTAATGCTTAATTTTCAATACTATCATGCAGAGCTTTCTTCATTTACTGGATATGAAACTTGGAGAATGGAGACTTAGAGTTTAAGTCACTTGTCCAAAATCACACAATGGCAGAGTAAGGATTCCAAAAACAATACTATCAACAAGTACATTACAGTTGACCCTGAACCACATGGGGGTTAGAGAGGGGCAACCCCCTGTGCAGTCAAAAATCTATATATAACCTTTCATTCCTCAAAAACTTAACTACTAATAGCCTACTGTTGACCAGAAGCCTCACTGATAATGTAAATAGTAAATTAACACATATTTTGTATGTTATATATATTATATACTGTATTTTTACAATAAAGTAAGCGAAAAGAAAGAAAAGAGAAAAGAAAATGTTGTTAAGTGAAAAGAGAAAAGAAAATGTTATTAAGGGGTGCCTGGGTGGCTCAGTCAGTTAAGCGACTGCCTTCAACTCAGGTCATGATCCCAGAGTCATGGGACTGAGTCCCACATCGGGCTCCCTGCTCATCAGGGAGTCTGCTTCTCCCTCTGCCCCTCACCTCACTCTCATGCTCTCTCTCACTCTCTCTCCATCAAATAAATAAATAAATAAAATCTTTTAAAAAAAGAAAGAAAATGTTATTAAGAAAATCGTAAGACAAAGAAAATACATTTATAGTACTATACTATGCAAAATCTGCATATAAGTGAACCTGCACAATTCAAACCCATATTGTTCAAGGGTCAACTGTATGTAACTACTGTCAGTCTGTTTCTTCTTTCTGCTGTAGTTTTTATTTAATACAGTGTGATCTGTTGAATATTTGGTATTTCTCACTAGATTATAAGCTCCTTGAAAATAGGTATAGGCTCTTACTTATTTTTTTTACACTTAGAACCTTAAACAGCATTTGACATAGAATAAATGCTTGTAAAAGTTTTGAATTGTTGTTTGAAAATTCAAGTCTTTCTTTGATTGGATATTATGGTAGAAAAGAAAAACATGTATTTTTATATTTGGGAACTGAGCTTTTACCTTAAATAGGCTACATATTTGTGGTGTGTGCTTTAAGAAGTCAAGTCACTCAGTATCCCTAAACCTCAGTTTTAAAAATCTGTCAAATGAGAATGATGATGATTTTAAGTTTTTGGCATAGTACATTGCTGAAATAACAGCATATAAATGGAATAAAATGCTACTTAAGCTAAGGAGATACTCTGAATAGGGCTGATATGATAATTAAAATGAATAAACTGGATCTGTCAAAACTAAATTTCTTACACATGCTAAATAAAGTCAGCAACTAAAATGAGGTTAGTTCTATCAAACACTACCTTCTGCTTTCAGGATTAAAATAATTCTAATAGGTGTTAGAAGTCACTATTTTACTTAAGTGTTCTCTTTTGTTACACAGTTTGTGGCAATAGCTTACCTTCACACTTGCCTTAATTTAATATGCATATAGGCTCACCCCAGGGTAGCTCAGACTAACTGCAATCCTGGTATTTAGGAGGAAATAGCCTCTGTTTCTACCATTGTCAATTCAAAATAGAAATAGCATTGCAGGGTGCCTGGGTGGTTCAGTCAGTTGGGTGTCGGACTCTTGGTTTCTGCTCAGGACATGATCTCAGGGCTTGGGGTTGAGTCCCCTCCTTGAGCCTTGCAACAGGCTCCATGCTCAGTGGGGAGTCACCTTCCCCTCTCTCACTCCCCTTGCCCTGCCCCCGTACATGCACTCTCTCTCTAAAATAAAAAAATAAATCTTAAAAAAAACAGCACTGAATGCCAAACCCATATTTAGGTAGAAGATCTATCTCATTACTATTTTCTTCATATTTCTTAGAATCTGCTGGTGAGAAATAGGAGCTTCTTGGAATCTTATGGAGTTGAGAGTGAGAAAACAGGGGGTGTAGGTCATTAGAGTAAGAATTACTAGTCAATGCAACCTAATGAAAAAACAATGGTACGAATTTCTGTGTGGCAAATCCAGTGAAATTTGAAAAGCACACATTTCAAAAATCACTTAATCTCTCTAATCTCCAACTTTTCATCTCTAAAATGAGGAAAGTATTGCCTACATTTACTTTTATCCTAAGTATGCTGTGAGACACTAATTGAAAGGATTTTGATTCCTGGAGTCCAGAGACTTTCATGGTTTATCTCCCTCTCTGATTTCTTCCCATTCAGTTTTCCCTCCCTTCCCCTATGGTCCTCTGTGCTATTCCTTATACTTCACATATGAGTGAGGGCACATGATAATTGTCTTTCTCTGCTTGACTTATTTCACTTAGCATGATACCCTCCAGTTCCATCCATGCCGATGCAAATAGTAGGTATTCATCCTTTCTGATGGCTGAGTAATATTCCATTGTATATATGAACCAGGAGATGGGTATTAAGGAGGGTACATGATGTGATAAGCACCTGGGTGTTATATGCAACTAATGAATCATTGAACACTACATCAAAAACTAATGATGTACTATATGTTGGCTAACTGAACATAATAAAAAAAAGAAAAGAATTTTGAGATATAAAAAATGAAAATTCCTTTTTAAAATAACGTGCATGGGAAAAATATAATAAATTTTGCATTTGTCAATCTCAAGAACCATTGTTTTCAGAATTAAATATATTAACACAAAGGAGAACAGTGGCACTAAAATTAATTTAATATTTGCAGTATTTTGTATATTTTGTGATATCTTAGAAAAAACTTTTTCCAATGTTTTCACTCAAAAACTAAATTTTTAAATACTGACATTAAATATCAGTATTAAGTTATATTTCCTTAAATAAGATTTTATAAAATATACTGCTATCATAAATGGAAAAATATTACAAAGAACCATCAAATTAAGGAATAATAATTTCATGAAAATAAGGCCTTTATATCTAAAAATTTTCACTTTTCACTTTAGGACACATAAATGCCAAATAAATCTTACCTCTTAAATTTTTAGGTCAGTCATTTTTATTATTATATGTCAATTATATTTAATTTTTAATTTTTTCTAAAGCATAAAATAGATTATATGTTAATTCATATATATAAAAGTAAGGCTTTTAGTCAAAATGGTAGATCCGTTCCAATTCTTCAATTGTTTCTTTGCCAGTTTTGGTATTAGACATTACTCATTTACCTATCTGAATGGTTATACATTTTTCTACATATGGATGACCACTTTTTGGTAAGTTAAGTATTTTATCTTTACATGGTAGTATATTTTCAAAACATACTTCTTCGTATCCATTTGAATATCCATTTGAATCCATTTCTTAGTATCCATTCTTAGTATCCATTTGCTATAAAAATGGAATAAAATTATAAATCTCCTGACTGATAGTGTTCAGTGTGACATAGGTATCTACTGCCAAAATTCTGTGTCCTCTAGCCTGCTGGAGTCACTTTGAACTTTAAAATTGCAATAAAACTGATCATACTTCTCACGGTATAAAATCCAGTGTACATATTATCCTTGAGGATCCCTGGATATCTTACATTTTTCTTCCTTATCTCTGGCTTCATTTTCTTGCCCCCTTGATCCTGAATCTCTCCTTTGTGTCTCACCTTTTGTATAAGCCATCCCCTCACCCACTGAAGTCCAAACTGTCTTCTTCCTGGACAATTTGGGTAGCTCAAAATTGATACTTCATTACACAAAGTAATTTAGTTCTCTTTAAGGGCTTCCAGAGAGTGCCCTAAAGATTTTCTCTATTGTGTTCATAATAGTCTATCAAGGTATTTTCTTTAACAAAAGGCCACACACCTGAGAGTGAGATTATGCTGAGATCTTAGGAAGCAAACATGTCTGTGTCAGCTGTGACTTTAAATAGCATTTTATCTCAGATACATATATATTATAATTCCTTGATTCTATGACATCTTTGATGGTAGAAAGCATCACAGAATTAATGATAGCTATAATTGGGCACAAGAGCAAAGGCCCAATATCAGAATTATTTTTATTTTTTCAGGTATACAATATAGTGATTTTTTTTACATTGAATATAAGACACACTTGTATTGCATGTGTTTTGTGTATATCATTTTAGTGTTATTGTACAAATTACATCCTTATATGAGTTAATATTTTAATATAATAATTCTGTAAGGTAGATGTCATCTCCATTTTATAAATGAGGATACTAAAACACAAGGTGTAAGTGAATTGCCCATGTTCTCTCAAACCCTAGTTGAGGTAGAATTTGGCATGGATATTCTAACTCCAATTCCAGAAATATTTCTACTGCATTATTAGAATAATTTAGAAAATATTGGGTATGTAGACGCTAAAGGAAAACATTTATATTAGCTAAGAACAAAGTGATAAGAGCATTTATAGAGTGACTGGAAAATGTGATGTCAAGTAGATGTAGCATAGAAACTTGACAATGTGTTATTTCTGGTAATTATTAAGGAAATGCTTCATTGAGAATGGAAGGCAGAAAATGACTATGAAAGGGAAAAGCTAAGGTGAACATGATGAGAGGGCCACCCTATCTAAAAGATGTAACACATGCTATATCCTGTCAGATTCATAATTAAAATTGTGTATTTATATGTAGGCCATATATCACCATTTTATAGATTTTCACATTGAAGTTCTTCTATATAATCCAATCATTACTGGAGTGGTGAATCATTGTGAAATTGGTCATATTTTTTCTCCCTGTTTCATTTAGCATCACTCAAGGATTTAGTAAGAAGAAACAAATTAATAGAATGTACTTTTAGGCATCTGGGGAAAAATGCTCTAGTATAAAAAACCGTAAGATAGGGGCGCCTGGGTGGCTCAGTTGGTTAAGTGACTGCCTTCGGCTCAGGTCATGATCTCAGGGTCCTGGGATTGAGCCCTGCATCGGGCTCCCTGCTCGGCGGGAAGCCTGCTTCTCCCTTTCCCACTCCCCCTGCTTGTATTCCCTCTCTCGCTGTCTCTCTCTCTGTCAAATAAATAAATAAAAATCTTAAAAAAAAAAACAAACCGTAAGATATATTGGATGTGTTTCCTTATGATTCTGATGTTGAAAAAGACTTTAACTCTAAAACTTTCTTTGATTTGATTATAGTTTGAAAAATATGTTAGGATATTTAAAAAGGAAAAGCAGTTGCTTACAAGTCATCTTATCATAGTGATCTCTAAAGTTCTTCCAGTTTTGTATCAGTTTCTAAAACAGTTTCTTATCAAGTCACTCAGGACACTAAGAAAATTTAGAGAATATTCATGTGTCTTTTCAAAATCTAGTCAGTTATACAGAGAAGAGTTTAAAATTAACTTGTACCTTATTTTCCATCTAAAATTATTTTATTTATATGACTTTGTGTTCTTCTCTTGAATTTAGCCACTTTGTCAATACAATACCAAATGGTGAATGAGGGGGCAGATCCATCATAATGAGCAGCAGAATACAGAGAGGATGTACTCCAAAGGCTATTCAGAGATCCTATATTTCATAAGTCCAAAGAGACTGTCTATAGACAAACACTACACCATCTGTTGTTAACGATTACAAAAGATTAAATTTTGTGTTGGGACATAGTTCCTCTCCCACAAGCTGAAGGTTTAGTAGATTTGAAATTTTTTTTAAAGATTTTATTTTTATTTATTTGAGAGAGAGAGCAGAGCTCGAGAGACAGCACGCAAGTGGGGGGCGGGGCAGAGGGAGATGGAAAAGCCCCACTGAGCAGGAAGCCTTAAATTGGGCTCAATCCCAGGACCCTGGTATCATGATCTGAGCTGAAGGCAGATGCTTAACCGACTGAGCCACCCAGGTGCCCCCTAAATTTTTAATCATAATAATCATAAACTTTTAAAAAAGTTTTAATCATAATAACCACACTTTTTAAAAAGTTGTATTTCATAAATCATCATTAAACTTTCTTATTACAAGCATAGTCTTTGAAGATAAAAGTCTACATAAAATAATATAGAACAATTTTTCAACGTGTACAAGTCAGTTTTCCACCACATGGATGTTTAACAAAAAGGGGAGAAATAAGACCAAAAATATTCAAATTTCAATGCCAACTAAGTGTTCAGTTTTAAGTAGATAAGCAATTTCAAGCATTTTATAAAATTAATGTATTTAATGCTTTTTTAAAAATTCATTTAATATTTAAGGGTAGATCTTTTTTACACAAGTCATGCTGCCTTTTCACCTGAAATGGTGTGTTACTAAATACCATACTTGTTTATAATGAGTGAAATATCCACCATAGCTGAAGACTACGAGCAGCTAGGAGAATGAGTGAGTCCACCCTGAGGAATGATCTGGACTCTACCTGATGTCATCCACTATAACCCACTATATCCACTACAAGGAGAAAGGATACAGTTCAGAGAGAGCTTTTAAAATCTAGGTCTTGAAGATAAAAATTATGCCATTGAATAATGACAAACAGATACTCAAGAAAGCAAAGTCACAGTGGCATGAAAAGTAGTAATGTATTTAAGGAAGTAGAAGAATAAATTATATATAATATTTATTATTTATAGTAATAATAATATGATGATGATGACCCAAGTAAAGAGCACTTAGCAAATGATAACCATGTGTCAGGGGCCATGTAATTATTTTATATATATAGTAGAGTCAAATATTATTTATGGTAACCTGACCAAATATTAATAATGCATGAGTGTCATAATCCTTCCTTCTTCTAGCCAAGACTTTTCTTCTAACGGGGAAGAGTCTTACTTTATCTATATATATCTCCAGTCTCTCCTTTGCTGTAAAAATTCTCACTAATGTATAAAGAGGAAATAATGACAAACTTTTTGAAATGGAGAAGAGATTAGTGCTTTCTGGCAAAAAAAAAAAAAAGTATAGTCAATGGGAAGGTGGGTTGTGGTTGTCAAAAGTCAATACAAAGAATTCTCATAGTGATATATAACTATTTAGTTTCTTGACTCTAGTGCCGGATAGAAAAATGTACACATATGTAAACCTGTATAAGACTAAATAAACATGCAAACATGAGCAAATACACACACACAAACACACATACATATGAGACCAAATAAAACTGAAGAAATCTAAATAAGATAGATGGATTGTATCAATGCTAATATCCTGGTTTTAATATTGTACCATAGTTTTTCAAAGTGTTACCATGAGGGGAACCTGGATAAAGGGTGCATGGAATCTCCTTTTATTATTTCTTAGAACCTCATGTGAATTTGTAATTATCTCCATAAAACATACCATTTAAAGTTTGAAAAATAATACAACTGGGCATTTTTAAGGATTAAGTTCCATTTGATTTCATATTATTGCCTGCTACAATAATTTAGGGGTAAACTGAAACAGATGTTGTTGGAAGTATTAAAGTATTATGTAGAAGGCTTCCCTATATTTTGCTTATTTCTTCCAGATACTGAACACAATAGACAGACACACCTGTCTTCCACCACCAATTCTACAAACAGTTAAAAGTGTCTTTGAGAAAATGTGATGATTCTGGCCAGAATGCAGAACTTAAGGAACAATCTATTAAGGTTAGCTGGAGAATACAGAGTACCATTAAGAAGAGGGAGACAAACCATAAGAGACTCTTAATCTCAGGAAACAAACAGGGTTGCTGGAGTGGAGGAGGGGGTGGGAGGGATGGGGTGGTTGGGTGATGGACATTGTGGAGGGTATGTACTATGGTGAGTGCTGTGAATTGTGCAATACTGATGAATCAAAGCGGCATCTGGGTGGCTCAGTTGTTAAGCATCTGCCTTCGGCTCAGGTCATAACCTCAGGGTCCTGGGATCGAGCCTGGCAGTAGGCTCCCTGCTCTGCAGGAAGCCTGCTTCTCCCTCTCCCACTCCCCCTGCTTGTGCTCCTGCTCTCGCTATCTCTCTCTCTGTCAAATAAATAAATAAAATCTTAAAAAAAAAAAGACTGATGAATCACAGACCTGTACCCCTGAAACAAATAATACATTATATGTTAATAAAAAATTTTTAAAATTCAAAAAAATAATAAAAACAATGGCCCATATATATTGAACACTTATGTGTCATGCATTGTGCTATGGTATGTTCTTTAAGTGTTTAATATTCAAAACAATACCTCAAGGTAGCTCATATTCTTGGCATTTTATAGAGAGATTGAGTAAATTTCTAAGGTCACAGAGCTAACAGAGGCAGAACTGGAATTCATATTCAGATCTTTTTCTAAGCTTTACGTCATTACCTCTATGGTACACATCAGGAGTGAAGTAAAGCTTAGTGACAGTTCAGAATCTAGAGTATGGGACAAAAGATGAAGGACTATGTCTTAACTGTATATTTTGTGAGTCCAGGTAGATATACAGAAGACTTAGGGTAAAACCACTTAGAGTAAAGGATCTGGGCAGTAATTCAGGGATCATCTACTTGTGCATTTTAATGCTGCTTACAGGAAAACACTGCGGCCAAATCTCTAGGATAAGATGGAACATAGCAATGGTTGAACAATACATATTTTTCTTTTTGCAGGTTTTCTCTGTTGGAACTTTAAAATAAATATATATTTTATCCCATGTAAATTACAGCTTATGTTTATAATTTGAGAGCACTGTGGAAGCCTAGCTGAAACTATCCTTAAAAAAGTCTTTGTTGGGGCGCCTGGGTGGCTCAGTTGGTTAAGCGACTGCCTTCAGCTCAGGTCATGATCCTGGAGTCCGGGGATCAAGTCCCACATCGGGCTCCCTGCTCGGCGGGGGGTCTGCTTCTCCCTCTGATCCTCTTCCCTCTCGTGCTGTCTCTCATTCTCTCTCTCTCAAATAAATAAATAAAATCTTTAAAAAAAAAAAAAGTCTTTGTTGCCTGTTCTTTTCCCCCAAAGGAATAGTTGATACGACTGCAGGTAATCTAATAAGGAAATTAGGATTGCAGGTGCAATATGAGAAACATGTCAGTACAGATACAAACCAGGCATAAAAATAAATACATTTTTTCATTCTTTCTGTTCATACCTCTGTTATCTCTTTCATTTCTTTCCTCTCTCCCTTTTCTGTTTTTTAAAATACCTTTTAGTTATCATTCTCTTCCATAATTTGTTTCCTCTTTCTTCATATCTCTCTCCCTGGGTTTGTCTGTCATTCCATTCCCTGTCACATAACAATACTGTCTGTTCTTAAACATGAATGCAGTCACTAAATTCTTATCACTTTATCTCATTGTAAAATATGAACTAAGCCCACCCCCATATCACTCCCTCTCCTCTCAAAAATCATTTCCCTGTGTGTAGACACTAAGCTACAGCTTACACATGAATGTATTCCTACTTTGTACATTTTTATGTAATAATAATGGAAATTATCATGATAATCTCTTTCTGAACTTTTAAAATGCATTTCTTAGAAAATACATCTTTAAGTTTATCCTTGAATATATCTCATTTCTTTGCATTCATATTGCACATTCTAGTTTGTTTTACAGTGTGAGCTATTTTTGTTTTACAAACTCGGAATTTTCTTTCTCTCAGCCATTCCCAGTAATTGTCTATTCTCCTCATGTGGGGCTATCCAAGCTTTGCCCAATGGAGGTCTTTGTTGGACACCAACCAAGAGGCACAGGTCAGCAACCTGCTGTGATGATTACAGATGTTCTCATTTTTGATGAAAGGGGAAAGAAGCAACAACCCACAGTGAGCTATAAGTCCCCACTTATCTTGATGGAGGTAAGATAACTAGCCAAGTGGTCTAGAAATCTCAAGCTGAAAACTCTATCTCCCTGGATATGCATTTGGCTAATTTAGTGAAAGAAAAGTTATAATTTAGAATCATTTCTTCATCCATATAAGTATGAGATAAAAGCCACTTTTTCGTCCTAATTAAATTTAATATGTTTCTTTTTTGCTTATTCTGGATGCACTTAAGCTATTGCATCAGTTTATATTCCTCTCTCTTTTACATATTTGAGGAATCTGGATAGAAATCTTTCTAAAGTACTTCAAAGCCCAAATTTATTCAAAATCTACTCTTCAGAATAATCAGAAAAACATATTAAAAGTGCATTTAAAAGGAGAGAAGTGATTGAAGATTGCAATGAAACCTAGTTTATAATTATTTATTTAAAGGTCATTTTCATCTGATTTCCCCAGTGGCTAACAGAAAACAGAGCCCTTCAACTCCCAGCAATAATTATAAAGAAGTACAAAGTGCACTAAAGTTCTTGATATTGGGTACTATGGGGAACAATTTTGCCCTTAGAGGCACATTTTATTCCATATATAAATTCATAAAAAGATCTTTCAATTCATTTGAGGTCATTCCAACTGCCATTTTTAATAGTCTCTCAGCTATATTTAACAGTTTAGAAATCTATCTCCCCTGAGTTTGCCCATTGTGACAATTATTAATCATTTTTATTTAACAGTTTCAAAGCTCCAGAGATACTGAGTATATTATGTGGACTCATTCAATATATCTTTCTGATGCAACAGATGCCTCATAACTTTGAAAATAAACAACCGATATTCTTAAAGTAATTCCAAGTAGAAGCCATTTACTTTTCTATGGCAAATAAAGTAATAAACACGAAATTAAACACTTACTGGGCAGAGGGGTGCCTGGGTTGCTCAGTTGGTTAAGCATCTGCCTTTGGCTCAGGTCGTGATCCCAGAGTCCCAGGATCGAGTCCTAAGATCTTGTCCCAGGATCTAGCTCCATGTCAGGCTCCCTGCTCAGCAGGGAGTGTTCTCCCTCTCCCTCTGCCCCTCCCCCTGCTTGTTCTCTCTCTCTTTCTCTCACTCACTCACTCTCTCTCAAATAAATAAAATCTTTTAAAAAATAAATAAAATAAAAAAATAAACACTTACTGGGCAGAGGCCAAAAGGAACTAACAACAATGTGGGTAAAAAAGCTAGAATTTTTCTAAAATCGTAAAAGATCAAAGAAAAAATAATTACCCCAGAGCTATATACCTAAAGGCACGTTATTACTTTGAGTACAATCTTGGAACTTTAGCATTACAAGAAAACTTAGAGCAAGGATTTCTAACTTTTTCAAGAGACAAGATTCTTTCATGCATCTGATTAATGCTATGAGCTCTCTCTTTAGAAAAATGTACACCTGAAGCGTACTTAAAATCTTGCTTTACTATAGGTAGTTTAAAGAAATTCTGAAGATCTCTAAGGGATCATATATTCCAGGTTAAAAACCCCTGCCTTAGATTTAGCCAGTCCATATATTTTATATTTTATAATCAGCTTCATCACCTACATAAATGATGATCTGATCATTCTTGAATACCTCTAGTGTCAGCAATATTTTCATTTTTTGGATATATGTAATTGTTTTAAAAAAAGGTTCTTCCTTCTACTTAACTGAAATCTGATTCTTCTGTAATTTTATTCACTGATACTTATTCATCCCTTTTCATGTGATAGCCTTAAAACATAACATATAGTTACAATAGACTTCTTAGGTTTCTTTTTGTTCAGGCCAAATATCCCCCAAACCTTCAATGAATCCTCATAAATCTTGATTTTGCAAGTCGTTAAAAGTTCTGATTGCTCTCCTCTGGGTATTCCAATTTGAAAATGTTTTCCTTAAATTGTAGTAACTAAAGAGAAGTGTTCATGTGATTTGATAAAATAAAAGTTGGTTTTCCTTACTTACTGTGTGGAATCAAAACCTGATAATGGGAAATTGGTCACCTTTTCCTCCCAAACCCCAGTTCCTAAGAATGGATGAAATTAGAAAGGATCAAATATAATTAAAAAATTAGGATCTCACCTATGTAATTATCAAGAATTTTGAGGCAGAAGAATACAATGCCATTAGCCTCCTAATCTCTCCTTAACATTTTATCAATGAAATCTCAGGGAGACAGGGCAAGAATATCATTTTAGCTAAGAAAAATGAAAAAAAAAATCAATTACATTGTACCCTGAGTAAAAATTGTATTAATTTAAGGGAGTAGTCAGTATGGAATTTTGAAAAGAATGTAAAGAATTTTCCAGTTTTATCAGACATTGGATTTGGGTTGCAGGAATGGTACAGGAATGTCCTAGATGAAATCTCTCTCAAGTTATCCTTTTTTTTCCTGGTCACCAAGAGACTTTCTGATTATTCATTTGATTTCTCAAAGGCCTTATTACTGGAAGGGAGATGCCCTGGGTAGAAAACATAATCATCCAGTCACTGAAATCTAAGTCTCATCCCCTTACCGCCACCATTTTTATTTAATTCAGTCACCACAATGACTCATATTTAGTTTGAGTCCATTAAAAAACTGAATAATTTTACCCCTTTTATTAGGTCACGTCTTTTTAATATTGTATTTTTCAGTTGAATCTTGGACATAAAGACAGAATATTACTATCAATTTGTGACAAGTTTTTCTGGAACTGGTAGTTGTAGTACACACGAAAAATTGAAGTGCTGGTAGATAAGGTTGAAATCCCTTCTACTATCTAAAATTACTGAGAAACTCTCAGCTTTCATCATTCAAAAATGTAATTCTTACCCCTGTTAGAACCACTGAAAAGTACATAGAATAAAATAAGACTGAATAAGACCAACAGAGATACTGGTACAATTTGATAAGGGGCCATTTGGAACCACTGGCCTTTGTACTAGTTTACAGAGGCTGGTATAAAAAATTACCACACACTTGGTGGCTAAAATCAACAGAAATTTATTTATTCCCTTGCAATTCTTCAGCTTCTCCAACTCCTGGGCTAGGTGTGAAGGTTAATCTCCATGACAAAGAACCCTAGCTTCAGCAGGATATTCAAACTACCAAGCTCAGGGGAAGCAAGAACGGACATTGGCTTGGTTTTGTCCTCATTGTCTTTACCTTGTGCTTTTGGATTCCAATTAATTCTTGTTCTCAGCATTTACACCCATTTTTTTTTACCTGAAGCCTACCCTGTATTTCCAGCTCCACCACCATCAGATGTAAAAACAACAGGTTCTCAGATACTGCTTAACCAGCTCCCACCAATGCATAAGGTAGAGTTCAGAGGGTGGAGGTGAGAGCCGTGGACAATTATTAAGGAACTTCCAATACTTATCCAGGTCAATTTCAGAATTTCCATGGAGCAATGAAGTTTTATGACTCCCATTTTGCCCCTTTTTTAACAGGAGTGTCTATAAGCACCTATCTCATGCCTGTCTTACCAATGTATATATGGTATATGAGGAGCAGACAACTTGTCTCTTTAGTTTCACAGGTCTACAAATTGAGAATTGTGCAGGAATAGCTGAACTACATCCAAAAGGTTTGTCTATTCCTGAACCTATTTTTTATGATGAGATTTTGGACTCTGAGATCATATTGTAATGAGATAAGACTTTTGTGAGAATGAAGAGGGGATTAGTATATTTTGCATGTGGGGGATGTGAATAATTTGAGAGCAGTAGGCAATGTCCAAGATGTCCCCTAATGATCCTCACCTCCTGGTATTATTGTCCTTGCACCCTTATGAATCCCCTACTTCTTGAATGTGGGCTGGATTATGTGACTTCCTTCAAACAAAAAGAATCTCACAAAGATGGTAAGATATCACTCATAAGTTTAGGTTACAAAAGGACTGTAGTTTCCATTCCTGTTCTTCCCTTCATTCTGGGAGAAAAAAGATGTCCTGTTATGGGTCACCCTACGGAGATAATGCATATGAAATTGAACTGATGTCTCTGGCAAAACTGAGGCCTGTCAAAGCTATGTAAGTGAGCTTGTAAGCAGTTCTTCCTCTAGTCACATATTCATATAAGACCACAGCCCTGGCCAATGTTAAGGTTTTTCATGAGATGTCTTGAGGAGAGGCATCGAGCTAAGCCATGACCAGATTCCTGATTCACAGAAATTGTGCAATAATAAATGTTTATTGTTTTAAGGCCCTAAATTTTGAGATAATATGCTATAAAACAATAGATCACTTATACACCAATACTGTGAAATAATTAATTTAAGGATTATTAGCTAAATTTGGAATGCTTCTACAAATGGAAAATCTTAACTATTACATGCTGCCTTTATTTCTTCCACATTTTTATGTTAAGTAAGAAACATTGTTCCCAAATATTGAAGTGTCATAATTTTATGCTTATGTACCAATAATATATTTCAATTAAGTATTAATGTACCTAGTTTACTTTCCTATAACTAATATAACTTAAAATGTATTAAAATATATTTGAAATCAATAATACATGTCCAGTGATTATTCCTTGATACAGAAAATATTTAAAAACAAATATGTTTACCCTCATTTTGGTTATTCTTTTTTTTAAGACTTATTTATTTATTTGAGAAGGGGTGGGCAGACTTCCTGCTAAGCACAGAGCCTGATGCAGGGGCATGGCTCGCAGGACCCATTAGATCATGACCTAAGCCAAAACCAAGAGTCAGATGCTTAACCAACTGAGCCACATAGGTGCACCTCATTTTGGTTATTCTTATTAAATGTATCTTACATCCTAGGCATGACTCCCTATATTTTAAAATATCGATGATCTGTTTCATAATCTACTATAGATTTATATCTTAGGTTAATATCAATCTTGACAGGCTATAGTATCTTCCATTTTAAAAAATCTAGAAAGTTTTCAGCAATCTCTATAAAATCACCTTGATTATTTTGGAACTCAATGTCTTCTTACTGGCATCCTCTATTTCCTATGACAGGGAAGATGGAAAGAATTATAAGCTATGCAGTTTAACTTTCTCTTTTTTATGCTCTTAGTTCTCTAGTAACATTAACCCCCCCATAGTGATTTTTTTCTATTTTCTAAGCATAATTGAAATAACTCTATTCTGTTATCATAATATTTTATCACAAACCTCCATTTATTTGGTATTTTAGAATTTTGGTTTATTGGTAGGTTGGTTGGTTGGTTAGTTGATTGGTTTGTTTCTGTACTATATCTGAAATGCTTCATGCAATGTTTTCCTTTGGTTTTGTTTTTTATACTCCTTCTATTTTCATAATGATCTTCTTTAAGAGCTACCAAGACCATTAAACCTGTGTTTAAGTTGGCTTCTGAATTTCCCTCTTTTCTTTCTTAAAAAAGATAATTCTTGTTTATACTAATACATATTTATTTTTGAGTTATTAATCTCTATATATTGTTCTAAGTTGTAACATTAATCATATTTATTTACTATGATCTAATTAAAATATAAAAAACTCATAGGATATCCTCATTTCATTTCATTACATTTTTTGAGCAAAGACTATCACACCAATGCCCTAACTTAAATTCTTTTCTATTCTGGTCCATAAATATGCAAGCATCTATTACTGACACATAGACAACCAAACACACAGGTAAGTATTATTGATTAAAAAACCTCAATAACATTTCCTGTATTCTTTTTTTCTCTCGTTTCTACATTTGTGGAGAATAACAGCATTTAATTAGACTTCTAAATGATAGGAAATGGAAAAACTGTGTGGCAAACTGCTGAGGACAGAAACAAAATAAATAAACAAAGAGAGGTTATCAAATTGGCAGGAAATGAAATGATGGTTAATAAAAAATGAGTGCAGTTTCATAGATAAGAAAATTAAGTAATTTTTAAAGAATTTATTCATTCATTAAACTTGGGGGGCAATGTTCTGTAGTAGGTACTAGAATAAGGAGAACAGAATACAGGTCTTATCTTGAAGAACATATATCTAGAGACCAGTGGGTTATAGATCCCTTAAAACTAAAATTCCAATGCACTATTGCCAGATGCTCAGATATGACTCAAAGTCCACTATTCCACTTCTGATATTATTAGCCAAGATCTACATTATTCACCAAAGACTGATCACATTAATTGGGCCATTTTGGTTTCAATCTATACGTGTTTCATTGTGTTCAGGAGTAGAAACAAACACCATAAAGGATAAATATTAATAAATACTTCCTGACTCAATGCCCCATAATTGTAATATCTCAAGAAATTTTAAATATTATAAATCTGGCAACAAACTCCCAGTAATCCATTAATGCCACTGAACAAATAAAATACCTTTTAACAAAAAGTTTCCCTACCATATTTCCTGATGATAAAATAAAAAAGATCTTTGATGAGACAGGACCTTGGGAAGATGGCAGAGTAGGAGGACCCTGAGCTTACCTCATCCCATGTTTACAGCTAGATATCATCCACATGAAAGTAAATAAACAGGAGAGCAATTCAAAGACTGGCAGAACAAACTTTACAACTAAATAAAGAGAAGAAGTTGCATCTGAAAGGTTGGGAAGGTCAGAAAAGCAGAGGGAGTCTCCTCCAGGAGGGAGGGAGGTGTGTGCACAGAGAGGGCACAAAAACAGGCCCTCACAGCAGGAAGCTCACACAGGGAAGACTAATCCCCATAACATTTGGTTTTTTAACCTAGATGGGGTGAATTCCATGAGTTTGTATGACCAGTGGGTCTTGGAGCTTGGAGCTTGGTAAGTCAGCTGACTCAGCACTGGGCAAACCTGAGGGCAAGTGATAGCTGTGTTGCCACCCTTAAAAAGACAGCAGTCTGGGATGCCTGGTTGGCTCAGTTGGTTAAGCATCTGCCTTGGATTCAGGTCATAAACCTGAGGTCCTAGGATTGGGTCCCGCATAGGGCTCCTTTCTCAGCAGGAAGCCTGCTTCTCCCTCTGCCTCTGCCTGCCATCCCCGATGCTTGTGCTCTCTCTGACAAATAAATAAATAAAATCCTAAAAAAAAAACAAAAAATAAAAAAGACAGCAGCCTGCACAGAGAGGCAACATAAAAATAGCAGTTTGCACAATGCAGGGGGCAAAGAGGAGACAGATCTGTTCATACTGATTTTGGCATGTGTTGAGGGACCTCTTTGAAAACAAGGGAGGTGGCAGGCACCATTTTCCCTCCCAACTCCCAGCATAAACACAGAGCCACCTGCTAGGGGCAGGGCTGCATAGCCATTTGTAGCCTTGGCCCAGGGCTCAGGGCAAATTTTGTTAAAGCTATGTGTGCACACCATGCCCAGGCTCCTGGTGCACTGTTGCCACCTAACACAGCACCCAGCTGCTACACCCAGCTGCATGCCCCCAGCCACCACTGCATGCTGAGCCCAGCCGCATGCAGCCATCATGATGCACTGTGACTAGCCTTATACCCACGGCTGCCCCAGTGCTACCGAATCCAGCATAGGACTAGTGGCCCAGCACAAATTTTGCTAACAACACTGCCCCACTCCCAAGTTCCCCAGTGGGTAAGCCTCCTCCGAGCTGGCCTGCCTGGGTCCCACTAACACCACAGAGAGCAAGCACAGCCCACAACAGGCAGAAAGGTAGTATAGATGACTGCACTGAAAGGAAAAATGAGTCACACACAACAGTAGGGCATAAGCAACACACAGAGGATACTTTCCTGAAGTGCCAGGCTGTGGTGAATGGGGGACATTGCACTGCAGGGCACTCCAGGTCCTCTTCATAAAGTCACTACTTTCAAGAACAGAAGATACAGCTGACTTTCTGAACACACAGAAACAGAGAAAGAAAGGCAGACCAAATGAGGAGACAGAGAAATTTATCCCAAATGAAAGAACAGGACAAGGCCACAGCCAGAGACCTAAGCAAAACAGATATAAATAACATGCCTGATAGAGAATTTGAAGTAATGATCATAAGGATACTCAATGGATTTGAGAAAAGAGGGGAAGACATGAGTGAGACCCTTAACACAGAGATAAGGAGCAGCATAGTAGAGATAATGGGTTCAATAAACAAAATGACAAACAGGCTTGACAGAATGAACAGCAGGCTGGAAGAAGCAGAGGAATGAATTAATGACCTAGAAGACAGAGTAACAGAAAGTAATCAAGCTGAAAAAAGAGAAAAATAATTATGCAAAATGAGAATACACTTAGGGAAATCAGTGACTCCATCAAACATAATATTCTTATTACAGGACTCTGAAAAGAAGAATAAGAGAGAGAAAAGGGGGCAGAAAATATATTTGAAGAAACAATAGCAAAATACTTCCCTAGTAGGAGAAAAAAACATATATCCAGGAAGCACAGAACATTCCCATCAAAATGAATAAAAACAGATCCACATCAAGACATATTGTAATTAAGTTGGCAAAATATAGTAATACAGAAAAAAAATTTAAAACAGCAAGACAAAAGAAGACAGTAATACACAAGGGAAAACACAAAAGGCAAGCTGGGGATTTTTCACAGAAAGAAACTTGGCAAGCCAGAAGGGAGTGACACGATATAGTCAAAGTGCTAAATGGGAAAAATCTGCAGTCACGAATACTATATCCAGCAAGGCTATCATTCAGAATAGGAGAAATAGTTTCCTAGACAAAAACTAAAGGAGTTTGTGACCACTAAACTAGGCCTGCAAGAAATATTAAAGGCAACACTTTGAGTGGAAGAGAAAGACCAAAAGTGAGAGTATAAAGCAGGAAACAGAAAAGCAGTAAAAATATTTCTGTAAAAAAATCAATCAAGGAACTCACAAGACAAAGGACATATATACTAACATATACCTAAAACATGGAGGGGAGACTTGAAAAGAATGTGTTCAAACTTAAACAACCATCAACTTAATATAGACTGTTATATGCAGAAAAGGTTATATACAAGCCTAATGGTAACCATATATCAAAAACCACCAATGAACTTGCAAAGAATAAAGAGAAAGAAGCCCAAAAATATCACTAAAGGAAATAAGCAAACCATGAAGGTGAGAAAAACAAAAAGGATGAGAGAAAACCCTCAGAAAAAAATACAAAAAATATAATAAAATGATAATACAAATCTATCTATTCCTTCTAATAATTCCTTCTAAATGCTCCAATCAAAAGACAAAGGGTGACAGAATGGATAAACAAACAAGACCCATCTATATGTGGCCTATATGTGGCACTCATATCAGACCCAAACATGCCTGTAGATAGAAAGTGATGGGGAAGAGAAACATTTATCACATAAATGGATGTCAAAAGAAAGACAGAGTACCAATACTTATTTTGGACAAACTAGACTAAAACAAAAACTGTAACAAGAGACAAAGAAAGATATAATAAAGGGGACAATCCAACACAGAAGATATAACAGTTATAAATATTTATGCATCAAATATTTGGGAGCACCCAAATACATAAAACAGTAAATAACAAACATAAGGGAACTAATTGATAATAATACAATAATACTAGGGGACTTAACACCACACTTACATCAATGGACAGATCATTTAAACAGAAAATCAACAAAGAAACAATAGCTTTGAATGACACACTGGAACAGATGGAATTAACAGAAATTTCAGAACATTCCATCCTAAAACAGCAG
Organism: Neomonachus schauinslandi; assembly: GCF_002201575.2. Lineage (NCBI taxonomy): Eukaryota > Metazoa > Chordata > Mammalia > Carnivora > Phocidae > Neomonachus > Neomonachus schauinslandi. Next base: position 97,282,328 of record NC_058419.1, on the reverse strand, counting down.
AATACACATTCTTTTCAAGTGCATGCAGAACATTCTCCAGAATAGATCACATATTAGTCAACAAAACAAGGCTCAATAAATTCAAGATCAAAGTTATATCATGCATCTTTTCAAGCCACAAGGCTTGAAATTAGAAGTCAACCTCAAGAAAAAATCTGGAAAGACTACAAACACATGGGGGTTAAGTTATGTGTTACTAAACAATGAATGGGTCAACCATGAAATAAAAGAAGAAATAAAAAATTACATGGACATAATAAAAAAAAATTACATGGAAACAAATGGAAATGAAAACACAATGGTCCAAAACCTTTGGGATGCAGCAAAAGTGGCTCTGAGAAAGTGTATAGCAATACAGGCCTACTTCAAGAAGCAAGAGAAGTGCCAAAATAAACAAATTAACCTTACACCTAAGGAAGCTAGGAAAAGAACAAAAACAATACCTAAGGTCAGCAGAAGAAAGGAAATATTAAAGATCAGAGCAGAAACAAATGAAATAGAAACTAAAAAAAACAAAAACAAAAAAACACAATAAAACAGATCAATGAAATGAGGAGCTGGTTTTTTGAAAAAAAATCAATAAAATGGATAATCCTCTCACTAGACTTATCAAGAAAAAAAGTGAAAGGGATCAAATAAATAAAGCTGCAACTGAGAGGGTACAAATAACAACCAACACCACAGAAATACAAACAATAATAAGAGAAAATTATGAAAAACTATATGACAACAAATTGGACAACCTAGAAGAAATGGATAAATTCCTAGGACATATGACCTACCAAAACTGAAATCGGAAGAAATAAAAAATTTAAACAGATGAATAACCAACAAAGAAACTGAGTCAGTCATCAAAAAAACTCCCAACAAACAAAAGCCCAGAAGCAGATGGCTTCATAGGAAAATTCCATCAAGCATTTAAAGAAGAGTTAATACCTGTTCTTCTCGAACTATTCCAAAAAAATAGAACAGGAAGGAAAACTTCCAAATACATTCTATGAGGCCATTATCCAGGTATTACCTGGATACCAAAACCACAAAAAAAAAAAAAAAAAAGAGTACAGGCCAATATCCCTGAGGAACATAGATGCAAAAATCCTCAACGAAATACTAGCAAACCAAATCCAACAAAACATTTAAAAAAATCATTCACCACAATCAAGTGGGATTTAGTCCCAGGTTGCAATGTAATCAATCAATGTAATACATCACATAAATAAGAGAAAGTATAAGAACCATATGATCATTGCAATAGATGAGGAAAAAGCATTTGACAAAGAACATTCATTAATGATAAAAACTCTCAACAACATAGGTTTAGAGAGAACATGCCTCAACATAATAAAGGCCATGTATGAAAAACCCACAGCTAATATAATCATAAATGGGGAAAAACTGAGAGCTTTTCCTCTAAGGTCAGGAACAAGACAAGAATGTCCACTCCCACCACTTTTATTCAACACAGTATTGGAAGTCCTAGCCACAGCAATCAGATAACAAAAGAAAAAAGGCATCCAAATTTGCAAGGAAGAAGTAAACTTTTCACTATTTGCAGATGACATGATACTCTATATAGAAAACCAGAAAGACTTCACCAAAAAATTGCTAGAACTGATAAACTAATTCTATAAAGTTGTGGTATACAAAAATCAACATATAGAAATATATTGCCTTTCTTTTTTTTATTGTTATTACCATATCTTTCTTTGTGTGTAAGACTGTTGAATCACAGACCTGCACCTCTGAAACAAATAATACATTATATGTTAAAAAAAAAAAAAAAGAAGAAGATAGCAGGAAGGGAAAAATGAAGGGAGGGAAATCGGAGGGGGAGATGAACCATGAGAGACTATGGACTCTGAGAAACAAACTGAGGGTTCTAGAGGGGAGGAGGGTGGGGGGGATGGGTTAACCTGGTGATGGGTATTAAAGAGGGCACATACTGAATGGACCACTGGGTGTTATATGCAAACAATGAATCATGGAACACTACATCAAAAACTAATGATGTAATGTATGATGATTAACATAATATAATAAAAAAAAGCATGAGTCTATTGCATTTCTATACAACAATAATGAAGCAGCAGAAAGAGAAATTAAGAAAACAATCCCATTTACAATTGCACCAAAACCAATAAGATACCTAGGAATAAACCTAACTAAAGAGGTGAAATACCTATACTCTGAAAACTATAACACAATGATGAAAGAAATTGAAGATGATGCAAAGAGATGGAGAGACATTCCATGTCCATGGATTGGAAGAACAAATATTGCTTAAGTGTCTATACTACCTAAAGCAATCCATACATTTAATGCAATTCCTATCAAAATACCAACAGCATTATTCACAGAGCTAGAACAAACAATCCTAAAATTTGTATGCAACCTTGAAAAAACAAAGCAAAGCTGGAGGGGATCACAATTCCAGACTTCAAAGTATATTACAAAGCTGTAGTGATCAAGACAGTATGGTACTGGCACAAAATTAGACACACAGATCAACAGAACAGAAAACCCAGATATGAACCCACAACTATACAATTAATCTTTGACAAAGCAGGAAAGAATACCCAATGGGAAAAAGTCTACTCAACAAATGATGTTGGGAAAACTGCACAGCAACATGCAGAAGAATGAAACTGGACCACTTTCTTATACCAAACACAAAATAAATTCAAAGTGTATGAAAGACCTTAATGTGAGACAGGAAACCATCAAAATCCTGGAGGTGAACACTGGCAGCAATCTCTTTGAACTCAGCCAAAGCAACTTCTTACTAGACCTATCACCACAGGCAAGAGAAACAAAAGCAAAAATGAACTATTGGGACTTGATCAAGATAAAAGCTTCTGCACAGCAAAGGAAACAATCAACAAAACTAAAAGGCAGCCTGTGGAATGGGATATTTGTAAATGACATATATGATAAAGGTTCATATCCAAAATCTACCAAGAACTGATCAAACTCAACACCCCAAAACCAAATAACTCAATTAAGAAATGGGCAGAAGACATGAATAGACACTTTTCCAAAAAAGACATCCAGATGGCTAACAGACACATGAACAGATGCTCAACATCACTCATCAGAGAAATAGAAATCAAAACCACGATGAGATATCACCTCACAGCTGTCAGCATGGCTAAAATTAACAACACAAGAAACAACAGGTGTTGGTCAGGATGCAGACAAAGGGGAACCCTCTCGCACTGTTGGTGGGAATGCAAACTGGTATAACCACTCTGGACAACAGTATGGAGGTTCCTCAAAAAGTTAAAAATAGAACTACCCTCTAATCTAGCAACTGCACTACTAGGTATTTACCCAAAGGATACTAAAATACAGATTCGAAGGGATACATGCACCCTGATGTTTATAGCAGCTTTATCAACAATAGCCAAACTATGGAGAGAGCCCAAATGTCCATCAACTGATGAATGGATAAAGAAGAGGCAGTATATATACAGAATGGAATATTACTCAGCTAATGAAAAAAAATGAAATTTTTCCATTTGCAATGACATGGATGGAGCTAGAGAGTATTATGCTAAATGAAATAAGTCCATCAGAGAAAGACAAATACCACATGATCTCACTCATATGTGGAATTTAAGAAAGAAAACAGATGAACCTATGGGAAGGGGGCAAAGAAAACAGGGAGAGAGGGAAACAAACCATAAGAGACTTAAAATAGAGAACAAACTGAGGGTTGATGGAGGGAAGTGGGTGGGGGATGGGCTAGATGGGTGATGGGGATTAAGGAGGGCACTTGTTATGACGAGCACTGGGTGTTGTATATAAGTGATGAATCACTGAATTCTACTCCAGAAACCATTATTGCATTGTATGTTAACTACCTAAAATTTAAAGTAAAAAATAAAAAAAAGAATACAATGGAATATAACTCAGCCATAAAGAAGGAAAGAAAACTTGTTATTTGGAATGACATAGGTGGAGCTAGAGAGTATAACACTAAGCAAAATAAGTCAGAGAAAGTCAAATACCATATGACTTTACTCATATGTGAAATTTAAGAAACAAAACAAATGAACAAAGGGAAAAAAGTGAAGAAAGAGGGACAAATCAAGAAACAGACTTGTAATTAGAGAGATGAGACTGATAGTTACTAGAGGGGAGGTGGGGGGATGGTTAAATAGGTGATGGGGATTAAGTTGAGCACTTTTCATGACGAGCATCTGGTGACGTATGGAAGTGTTGCATCACTGTATTGTACACCTGAAACTAATAGAACACTATGTTAACTTAAAAAAGAGTAATATGTATAAACAATACACATTGGATATTTGCTGCAAATTAAAAAAAGATCTTCTGATGAAGAAAATTTCATCTACCATTTCCTTATTTTTAATTTTAGGCCTTTATAATGTTCCATTTTCAAACTAGTAGAAGTGGAAACAAAACTACGTATTTGTGAGATTCAGGACAGTCTTAATTACATATAACTAGAAAAAGCACAAAAATAAATTTGATGATAACACTGATATTATATTAAAATATTAAACACGTAATTAAAATGTGTCTTTATAAGAATGGCCTTACTGCTGTCATTTTTGGCTATATATCAAAACAATATTATTCACTGAAGTGATACAGTAAGTAAACATTTCAACTTAACATGTCAAAAACATCACTCGTTTTTTTAAAGATTGTATTTATTTGTCAGAGAGAGAAAGCACAAGCAGGGGGAGTGGCAGGCAGAGGGAGAAGCAGGCTCCCCGCTGAGCAAGGAGCCCAATTTGGGACTCGATCCCAGGACCGTCGAACCATGACCTGAGCCAAAGGCAGAGGATTAACTGACTGAGCCACCCAAGAGTCCCTCAAAAACAAAGTGATAGTGACAGTAAAACCTATTTCTCCCACTGTCTTCCTCAACGCAGAGAATGTGTATTTCTATGCTACTGGCTGCTCAAACCAAAATACTGGAGGTGTTCTCAACTATTCTTCCCTGATAATTCATAATCAAATGCATCAGTAAACTTTGTCAGTTTCTTTCAAAAAATTTAAAATAAAAAATCCAACCAATTATTATTCTTCCCAATGCTACCACCCTAACTGAAGTTATCTTATCCAGCTTATTCCATCTTATCCTCGTGACATAATTTTTTCTTCAGTCAGTCACCAGGCCCTAGACACAGAAGTCTCCTTATTGTTCTTCCAATTAACTCTGCATATTCTTGCCTCAGGGCCTTTGCAATTGTTTTTCCCTCTGTCAGGAATCGTCTTCCTTCAGATATTTGCGAGGCTCCATAGGTTCTTTTGTGTCTCTGCTACAATGTTGCATGTTCAGAAAGGGTTTTCTTCAATACCCTATGTAAAGTAGTAAGCTATATCCCTACTACCATTAACCTGTTTCATGCTTTTTCGTATCACTTGTCTTCATCTGTCATATAATAAATTTACTTCTTCATTTGTTTAATTTCTATTCCCCTCACTATGTGTAATCTCCAGGAGAGAAAGGATATCATATATCATGTTCTGTTCACTATTTCCCTAGTGCCTAAAACCATGTTTTAGACCCTTCCAAAATATTTGATAAAGAAATGGTTCAATATTAGAATATGTGGCAGCTGCAAGGTATGAAGTTAGCTGATAGCCTCCAGCTGCAGCACCTGTGAAATTCACTGCAATGTTTACACTGAAGGCAAGCTCTCCCTAGGACGGCTTCTAGCCAATGACTGAACACAACAAAGGTACTAACTAGAGCATGCCCATTCCTGCTCAGTGTGTGACTCCTATAGTGGGTAATATGAAGATCTGAAATATAGTCTGGGGCTCTTCTTATCTAATCTTCCTTCTTTTCAACTCTTTTCATTGGTGTCAGATCTGATTCATGGTCTATGTCTCTCCCTTCCTACTCCTGTTTCCTTGCCACTTCTTCCTTCACAGGCATTTCCCCCAGTAAATCTCTTACACTTTTATTTCTATCTTTGTGTTTGTTTCTGGGTGCACCTAAACTGACAAAGATTATTGTCTTGAATTTACTATTAACTTTTTAGGAATCAGAATTATGCATATTTTGTTTGAAAAAGAATCTTTTAAATAAAAATAAGATAACTACATTGTGAGAGAGATACTGAGAGAGAAAGAGAGAGACAGAGAGACAGGAGGAGAGAGAGAGAGAAAATTTTCCCTTACCTTCACGGAGTTGGGCTTGTCTAAGTGTAGCAATTACCGGGATCAGTGGCTGGAAGGAGGAAGATCCAGGCAGTAAATGCAAGAAAGCATTGAGAATGAAAACAAGAAAAGCTGAACAAAGGGGCTAACAACAAACAAATAGCAGAAATCAAACTATGATAGTTAAAGTGGGGGAGATTTAGAAATTGAAATGGGGTAAAAGGCAAGACTGGGATAAAGTGAGATGGTCCAGTAATTTTCTATAAAATGAACCATGGAACATAATGCTGATTTTATGTTGTGTTCTAGGGCATTCTGCAGGTAAATAATTACAGCACATTTATGTTACAATATACTTTATCATACATGGATATAGATAGTAAAATTCAAAATACATTTTCAAGTTGTATAGTATTTATTTTAATAATCTGTGTCTTTATTATTTTAGTCTGTGTTCTGGTATGTCAGATATAAAGAGAAATGTTCATAAAACACAATCCTGAGATTCCCAAAGATCTGGGAAAATTCCAAAAGAGCCCCAGAGACCAAAAAGACATGGCTTTTAGCACCTACATGATGGTACTGAACAAAGTAACTGACTACAGAAAACCGCATTCATAAAAATTTCAGTGCCTTTTCTGGACTCTTCTCTCAGTTATTTCTTTTGAATATTATAATGCCGTTAATGGCCATTGCATCACGCACATACCAGCAAGCTAACTCACAGATTGATTTGAGACCTACAGTGCAATAGTAATATGGGCGGGCCATGTCATCTAAGAATGAAGGGAGGATTTAAGTTGAAATGTGAAAATTATCAACCTAATTTATAAGCAATATTGGAAAATTGACTTTTTTACCGTGAATAGAACATGAGAGGTTTGGGGGCCCAGTAATCCATTTTAAATTAATTACTTAGTTAGAAAACATTTCTGAACACATACTTTAGGTATTAGTGATCTAGGAATGTCAAACAAAATAGATAGGCTCTTGCCCTTGTTGATACTTGATATGGATTTCAAAATATTTCCTCATGGTTCTGATGTACACCCTACATTAGGACTGTAATTCAAGACTTTATGATCATTTTTTTTCAAATGCATTTAGTTACAAGGGAAAAGTCACATATAAACACTGGCCAGAAATATTGTACGATGTAAAAACATATTCTATCAATTTGAAACACTAAAATCAAAGGGATAGTTTGCCAGCAAAATGTTATTGGAAGGAGATATTTTGCAGTATATGCCCATATTTCCTTCAGAGAAGTGGAACAGACAGGTTAGTGTCAAACACGTTAGAGGCATCCTGTTGTACAGACCCTCACATTTCAGTAGAGCTTTCATGGTGTGACTAATTAGCAAGGTGCTTAATCCAAGGGAGTTTAAAACTGTCAATGGGCTGAAAATAATTGACTGCAATGTAGGACATGCAGAGGATAATATTCAATGCAAAAGAGATTTGACACTAACAGTGTTTCTACAACAACACTTCAGTCTTTTTTTTTTTTTAAAGATTTTATTTATTTATTTGAGACAAAGAGAATGAGAGAGAGAGAGAGCACATGAGAGGGGTGAGGGTCAGAGGGAGAAGCAGACCCCCTGCCGAGCAGGGAGCCCGATGCGGGACTCGATCCCAGGACTCCAGGATCATGATCTGAGCCGAAGGCAGTCGCTTAACCAACTGAGCCACCCAGGTGCCCAACACTTCAGTCTTAATATGACAGTCTTAAGTGCCTGGTACAACAGCAAAACATTCAAGGTGTTGCAACATCTGACAGTCAAAATCTTAAAGATGTATATTTCCTTCAGTGCAATAGACTAGATAAGAGTAACATAGAAAATGAAATCAGTTGTCTGCTGAGTTAGATCTTAAAGATCTTGCTATGAAGAGCAGAGTATTAGTGATGCTCAGAAGGACGTTCTTATGCAAGTTGTATAGACATAAAATGACAGAAAAGTGGAAATGAACAGAAAGAACACACAAAAAATATGGCAGTAACGAGAAACTCTGTTGCTTCATTTCAGTGGGTTATGAAATCAGCATCTGTCAAAAACCAAGCAGCAATAAAAGGTACGTTATAAACTATATCATTAAATGAGATGATCCCGACACTTTGTTGTCAGGAGTCAGAGATCTGTATTCCACAGGAAGTAACCACTGACCAATGATTTCATACATTTTGGAAGGCCTTCTGTGTAGTGAGAAGACTGAAAAGATTTAGATAAATTCAAATTCTCCTTTATCAAAATATATTTCCCTGGTAAGATGACTGGCTTTTAGAAGTAGCTAAATGTCAAGTCATGAAGAAATTTGATGACACATGTAAATCCAGGCACAATTTTGTGATTATAAGTGCCATTTAGAGCCTTGTAGTGTGCATCTCCTATTAGGTCTTTACTGTTCTCTTTATTTGTCAATGCAAGCTCTTTTAGTATATCTTACACAAATCTCTCAGGGCTGCAAACTATTAACCTTTAGGAAAACTTGCTACAAAGACTTCCCTTTATGAGATGGAAATGTTTAATGCTTTCAGCATGAGTCCAGCATTACTACAGGAGAGTATATCATAGGATTTTGAAGCATTGGATCGAACTTCCCAGATATGTAATGCATCCCTCTTACACAGGAAGTGAAACAGAAAAGGGCATGGACCCGGCTCAGGGAGTTGGTAACGGTGATTGAAATTTCACTACAAATAAGAACTTGCATCCTTCTTTTTTACCATGAAAGCATCCATAGATATTAACTTCTCTAACTAAATTGGGTAAACACTTTGTTAGTTTGGGTTCTTTCAAAAGCAAAGGGTGAAACAAAGATCATTTATTTGGAGGTGATCGAAGGAAACGAATGAGGAAGATATAGCAAAAAATAAGGAAAAGTCAAAAAAGGATGTGGAAACAAGTACATTTTGTTGTTGTTGTTGTTGTTGTTGTTGTTGAGAGAAACTGGGACTTAGTCCAAAAGGGGTCCTCTGAGGTACCACATAGAACATGCCTTGGAATTACCTCACTGGTAGCCAGGGCAGCTGGTACAGCTGAAGCAGCTGTAGGCACTTCTTATTGATTCCCATCCCTTACTGACTGAGAGTTGTACGGGAAGAGATGCATGGGCTTAAATACCCAACATGAACAGCTTGCAACTGAGCAAGCTCCATATTCTTGGACAAATCCTTCAGACAGAGAAGAAAATATATAGACACAGGTGTTCTGAATGAAAGCTTTCAGCATGCTAGGCATTTTTCTCAGTTGTAATGTTACTCAGGTAACCAACAAAGTATTGAAAGGGACATCAATAGTATCCTATACATATTTGTTTTGTGATTTTTTTCAAAATCATATTCAGAAATATAAATACTGTACTGCTTTATGCCAATGAAATTAAGTAGTAAAGAGTGCACATTTTAGGAGAAAAACAAATCTGTTTTTCTCCTTTATTAATTATTTTAGTGGGTCTAAGCTGATGAGGAAATAACATTTTGCCTGGTAGAATAAGGGAACGCATCTAGAGAAAGGCCCTAAATTACATATATACAACCAGATGGCTCTACTTTCTGAATAGAATTATTTGACAGTACTTTGATTCTGATCTTTTCCTTCATTTTTGAAATCACTGCCTAATCTGCACTTAGAAAGACTTTATCAGGAGCTTGATACATCAATGTAGAAATGTTTCATTTTTAAATTTTGGGAATATTGAAATTCTAGAGTGTTTCAGGCATGGTTTATGTACCAAGCCACTTTAGACTTGACTGCCACTTAAAATTTAGAGACTAACAGTTTTAGAAAAGAAAGAGGTTCACTCTAGACTTTCTTCTGTATTGCTATGATCTAATTAGAGAACACTCGGGTACGTATACACATCACACACACACACACACACACACACACACGCACCACCCATACACACAAGATTTTATCCTTGAACTCGGTAAGATTAAGTGATCAAGAAAACACAACACCTTGCTGTAAAAAGTCATGAAAGAAAATTTTTAAACCTAGAAATTAAGGAACTTATGAATACCTCAAAAGTTAGCAATAAAGAGGTAAACCTTGCTAATATTTACTAAATTAAATTCATAAAATATATTTCTGATATTGAAAACAGTAGAAATTCAAGTATTTTTTGTTGTTGTTGTTGAGTTTCTGTTGGTGAAAAACCTCAATGTTTCTGACTGGAAAGATTAGTTGTATATAGTTGAGAAAAGTGTTAGTAAATAGACTTTTTTTCTGGATGTAATACATTTTGCTAAATTGGAAGTGAATTGTCCAAATTAAGAACTTTTAGAAGCTAGTAGATTAGAGCTGTGTTGAGTTTCCACAAGATGTATGAAATAGCAAGGGCCAATTTTATAGGTGAAATGTTTGTATTCTCACATTTTTCTGATTATATACGCAAAATATTTAGTGGTAGTTATCTATAGTTTATGTGTATATATATTCAGGTGGTTTTTTTTACCTTTTAATTTCCTTTTTTTGGTTGAATGTTGGCAGTGCTTAAAAGTAAAGATGTCTGTAAAAAACAAATACTTTAAGGTGTCTGTGAGATCTGGGAAATCACAAATATGACTGGTTATTAAAATAGGTAAATGACAAATCTAGAATGCAAAATCAATTTTGCATGTTATGCCAATAAGAAAATAGAAATTACAAATATTTTATCATGTGTATTTAATGTAAAAATAGACTTACTAGCAAAATGATGTACCCTACAACTGGTTTGCAGTTAGTCACTTAAAAGTAACTCAAAGCTTGAAGTTCGGTCATACAACAAAACCATTTATTATATATATTAAAATGTTTTTATTGAACCTCTAAACATATTGGGAGTTTTGCAGTCTAGGTTGTCATCTCTCTTAGAATCTGAATTCAATACAAATCATATTTTTTTTTAGCAATTCCAAGTAGATACATTAGGGTCACTTATGAGTCATATTGGTTGGAACCCCTTTTAAAATACATGGGTTCTAGACAGGCAAACTTGGGGTAGCCAGTTTGCACTTAAAACCCAATGAAGAAACCACCTGAAAACATGGAGAGAAGATTCTCTGAAAGAAAAAGACTCAATCCATCCTATCAGTGTTTCAAAATGAGTGATTTCTACAATTATTTCATTTTAAAAAAAGAGGTTAAAGCATATATGTGAACTACGTATGTGTATATGTGTGTATGGGGGGGTATTACTATGGATATCTTCATAACCAGGAAATCATTCAAAAAAATTTAAATCTTCCAAAGTGTTCAGATTTTCTTGCTATTAGAATTCCAAGATAGGGAGTACTTTTATATACTTAATACTGTTTTTGTTAGATGGAATGGTAGAGTTTTTCATATTTTTTTCTAGTTTATTTTTAAAAAGTTTATTTTCAGATATTAACTAAAGTTGTTTCAAAAGAAGTCAATTCAGTGAACCAATAGGTTAGCTGTTTATTTAAGAGAAAGGATGGTACAGAATAGAGAAAATTAAGTTTCAGAGTAAGACAGAGTAGCATATAAATCCTGGATTGCCTAGCATTAAGTATGTATTATTTACAAATTTACTCAAAATATTTCAGTCTCTATTTTTCATATGTATAACACAAATAATTATTCCTAACTTGCAACATAATTATAAGATCAAATAAATGCCTATGATTCCTACCCTATAAAATTTGTGCATTAATTGAAAGTTGTAAATCCTAATCCATTTGATTATTTATTCAACAGCATGGACTAATGGATTTTTATTTCCTTTAATCAATTATAACCCATAAATACTATTATTTATTTTGAGTTCATATATTTTCAGGTTAGTCTCTTGTGTTCTTTTGATATATCCGTATTTCTTTGAGTCTTCACTACTCTCTGGTGTAAATGGATGTTCTAGGCTCATCTTGCATTTTTCCTATTTTAGCCCTGAATAAATGGTGTTTAGAAACCAAGGTCAATGTCCTGGGTATGCTCTTTGCTATTCACAGGTCATTCCTTCTTAAGTCTCTTAGCAAGAAGTTTAAGTTTATATAAAAACTTCCGATTCCAGTCCAATAGTACAAGGTATATCTTCCTTTTTTCCTATCAGCAACCCCATTCTCCAATAGTGAGAAACTTGTATCCCAATTAACTGCAATATATTTACTTGTCTAGAATACACAGAAAATAATTTCAGAATTGACAAGCCCATGCTACTGCTGAAAATCACCTTACTAATTATAGTTCAATATTTTATTTTTAAATATAGTGAAATATACAAATCCTCATTGTACAATTTAATGAGTTTGACAAATATATGTAACTGTATAACCCACAAATAAATTAGGATATAGAACATTTTCATCATCCCAGAATATCCCCTCATGCCCTTTTCCAATCAATTCGCTTTTCCAAAAAAACAACTTATTTGATGATTGCTTTCAACATGGATTAGATTTATCTGTACTAGAACTTCATGGAAATGGAATAATGTAGCATGTGCTATTATAACCAGTTTCTTTTGTGCAGCATGATGTCTGTGAGATTCATTCCTATGGTGGAAGGAATGCATAATTTGTTCCTTTTAATTACTGAATCTTATTTCTCATATTAATATACTACAATTGGTTTATCCATTCTCATGTTAATGGAAAATTGGATTGTTTGTAAAGTTTTTCATAATTAGGAAAAAAGCTGCGATGCACTCTCCTGTACAAGTCTTTTGTAAACATGTATTTTCTTTACTATAGGATAAATACCTAAATTGAAATTGCTGGCACCTAGATTGGGTGTATGTTCAATTTTATAACAAACTATTAAATAGTACACCAAAGTAGTAATACTATTTTACTCTCCCACCAGCAATATATGAGTTCTGGTTGATTCATGGGGTTATTATTGTCATTGAAATGGATTCTACATATCAATTTGTGAAGAGGTGACATATTAAAAATAATGTCTTCTAACGTTTGAAAGTCATATATCTTTTCATATAATTAGGTCATCTTTAATATTTTTCATTAATGCTTTGTAATTTTTAGTATAGCAGTCCTTTTGGCGCTACCACTGCTAGTATAGAGAAATACAACTGATTTTTATATATTGACCTAATAAACCATGACTATGCTAAGTTCAATTATACTCATTGCTTTGTTGATTTCTTAGGACTTTTTATATAGGACTTTACATATAATCACATTGTTAATATAGTCAGTTTTACATCTTCCTCTTCAACCTTCAGATTTTTATTTTTTTGTCCTTGCTTTATTGTTCTAGCTTAAGCTTGCAGAGAATGTTGAATTAAAAAAAAAAAAAGTGTTTAGGCTAAACACCCTTCCTTTATTTGGGAAATTAGGAGGTATGTTTTCAATATTTCATTATGCAACATAATTTTAGATGAAGGAATTTCATACATAACTTATATCAAAGTGAGAAATATTCTATTCCTAGTTTTTGCAAGTTTTTATTATAAATGAGTATTGCATTTTTAATAGCTTTTTTCTCTATTTAACAACCAAGTGTTTTTCTGCCTTATTTTGCTAATGTGGAGAAAAATATTACCTGATTTTTGAATGTTAAACAAACCATACATTCCTGGGATGAATCTCACTTGGTCATGAAGCATATAATATTAGATTCGATTTTCTTATTTTTAAGGAGGTTTGCTTCTAGGGACACCTGAGTGACTCAGTCGGTTAAGTATCTACCTTCGGCTCAGGTCATGGTCCCAGGATCCTGGGATAGAGCCACCTCTTTCTCCCTCTCCCTCTGCCCCTCTCCCCCACTTGTGCTCGCTCTCTCTTTCTCTTTCATAAATAAATAAAATCTTTAAAAATAAAAAGGTTTCCTTCTAGGTTCATGACAAATATTGCTGTGCAATTTTTCTGTTTTAGGATCTTCTCAGGTTTTGTTACAGGGTTATGCTGGTGTCCTATTACAAGTTGCTAAATTTTCCTACTTTCTCGATTTTTAAAAATAGTTTTGCTAGAGTCATGGGGGTGGGAGGGATGGGGTAGCTGGGTGATAGACATTGGGGAGGGTATGTGCTATGGTGAGTGCTGTGAATTGTGTAAGACTGATGAATCACCGACCTGTACCTCTGAAACAAATAATACATTATATGTTAAAAACAAAAAAGAAGAAGAAGAAGAAGAAGATAGGAGGAAGGGAAGCATGAAGGGGGGGAATCGGAGGGGGCGATGAACCATGAGGGACTATGGACTCTGAGAAACAAACTGAGGGTTCTAGAGGGGAGGGGGGTGGGGGGATGGGTTAGCCTGGTGATGGGTATTAAAGAGGGCACGTACTGAATGGAGCACTGGGTGTTATACGCAAACAATGAATCATGGAACACTACATCAAAAACGAATGACATAATGTATGGTGACTAACATAGCATAATAAAAAAATAGTTTTGTAAGATTGGTATTATCTTCTTTTTTTTTAAAGATTTTATCTATTTGTCAGAGAGAGAGAGAGAGAGAGCACAACAGGGGGAGTAGCAGAGGCAGGGGGAGAAGCAGGCTCCCTGCCGAGCAAGGTGCCCAATGTGGGACTCGATCCCAGCTCCCTGGGATCATGACCTGAGCCAAAGGCAGACGCTTAACCGACTGAGCCACCCAGGCATCCCTGATATTATTTTCTTTTTAAGTGATTTGTAGAATTCTGCACTGAGACCATCTGGGCCTAGATCTTTTTTTTTTTCCCAAAATTCAACCTATTTAATAAATTTAGGATTATGCATATTTATTCTCTTAATTCTTATGTCACCTTTCGAAAACTGTGGTTTTGGCAAATTTGTCCTTTTCTCCCAAGTAATCAAATTTATTATCATAATGCTTTTAAAAAATTCTCTTTTTATCTTTCAGTGTCTGTAGGCTATGTAGTGATATAATTTCTTTTACTTCTGTTATTGGTAAATTATGCTTTTTCTCTGATTATTCTTGATAGCAATTTAACAATTTTATTACTCTTTCAGAAAAATAAACTTTTGGTTTTATCGAATTTTCTCTTTTCATCTGTGTTCTATATCATTTATTTTTTTATTATTTCCTCTTTTTTTCTTATTTTAGATTTAATTTGCTCTCCCCTTTTCTGACTTCTTGAAACGGAAATCAAACCACTAGTGTTTATAATTCAATATAAGCATTTAAAGCTACAACTTTCTTATCATATGATCTCACTGATATGTGGAATTTAAGAAACAAGGCCGAGGATCACAGGGGAAGGAGGAAAAAAAATGAAACAAGATGAAACCAGAGAGGGAGACAAATCATAAGAGACTCTTAATCTCAGGAAACAAACTGAGGGTTTCTGGAGGGGAGGGGGTAAGGGGATGGGGTGGCTGGGTGATGGACATTGGGGAGGGTATGTGGTGGGCACTGTGTATTGTGTAAGACTGATTAAATACAGACCTATACCCCTGAAACAAATAATACATTATGTGTTAATAATAAAAAATTAATTATACATACTTAAAAAATTAAAATGAGATATAATCACATACCTGTCAGAATGGCTAAAATCAACAACACAAGAAACAACATGTGTTAGCAATGATATAGAGAAAATGGAGCACTCATGCACTGTTGGTGGGAATGCAAACTGGTGCAGCCACCTGGGAAAACAGTATGAAATTTCCTCAAAAAGTTAAAAATAAAACTACGCCATGATCCAGCAATCACACTACAGGGTATTTACCCAAAGATTACAAGAACACTAATTCAAAGGGATACATGCACCCCTATGTTTATTACAGCTTTATTTCCAATAGCCAAGATATAGAAGCAGCTCAAGTGTCAATCGATTGATGAATGGATAAAGAAGATGTAGTATATATATACAATGGAATACTACTCAGCTATAAAAAAGAACAAAATCTTGCCATTTACAATGACATGTATGGAGTTGGAGAGTATAATACTGAGCAAAATAAGTCAGAGAAAGACAAATACTGTATGACAAATACAATACTCACAGGTGGAATTTTTTTTTTTAAAGATTTTATTTATTTATTTGAGAGAGAGAGAATGAGAGAGAGCACATGAGAGTGGGGAGGGTCAGAGGGAGAAGCAGACTCCCTGCCGAGCAGGGAGCCCGATGCGGGACTCGATCCCGGGACTCCAGGATCATGACCTGAGCTGAAGGCAGTAGCTTAACCAACTGAGCCACCCAGGCGCCCCCTCACAGGTGGAATTTAAGAAACAAAACAAACAAGCAAAGGGCAAAATCTAAGAGAGAGAGAAAGACAAATCAAGGAACAGACTCCTAAATAGGTACAGACTCTTAAATAGGTGATGGAGATTAAGAGGTGCACTTGCCACGATGAGCACTGGGTGATGTATGGAATTGTTGAATCATTATATTGTACATGTGAACCTAATGTAACACTGTATGTTAGCTAACTGGAATTAAAATAAAAACTTTAAAAAATAAATAAAAAATAAAGCTACAACTTTCCCTGTAATTTCTGCTTGAGTTGTTCCGTAACAAAAGCAGATGTTTTATTTTTATTGTCATCTAGCTTGAAATATTTTATTTCTTCTATGATTTATTCTTTAACATGTAGGAATTTTAAAGTGTCTTGATCAACTTCTAAATATTTGAAGATTGTATGTTTTTTTCTTATTATTTTGAATTACATTCCCTTGTGGCTAGTAATGATAATCTGTAGTATTTAAATATTTTTATATTTATTGAACATTCTATGTGAACCTAAAAAGTATGTGTATTCTAAAATTATTGATTGTAGTGGATGATTAAAGCCAATATAGTTGGGTTGATTAAGATGGAAAAAAAAAGAATGTTTTTATCTCTTCTAAATTCTTACTTTTTTTTTTTTGCTAATCAATCACTTGTAAAGGTATAATAAAACTCTAACTTTGTGGATTCGTCAGCTTTTTTGATTGTGTCACTTTTTGTTTCATGTATGTATTAGCTTCCTAAACTACCATAACAAAGTATCACAAACTTAATGGCTTACAACAGAAATTTACTGTTAGACATTATGGAGGTCAGAAATCTGAAATCAGACTGTCGCAGTGTTGATTTTTTTCTGAGGGATCTAAGGGAGAAATTGTTCCAGGCCTCTCTTTGAATCCTAGGGATGGCCAACAATCCTTGGCATTTTTTGCTTTGTAGAGCATAACTCTAATCTCTGCCTCCATCTTTACATGGCATTCTATGCCTATGGGTCTTCACATGGCCATCTTCTTATAAAGGCACCAGTCATATTAGATTAAGGGTACATCCTACCTGAGTATGACCTCATGCTAACAAAAGTAATTATATCCACAATGATAGTATTTCCAAAAAGGTCACATTCTAAGACACTTGGGGTTTGGACTTCAACATATCTTCTTTTGGGGGAGGCACAATTCAACCCATTTACAATGCATTTTTTAACTCTTTTAATAAGCAAATACACTTTGTCACTTTTATATTTTTCTGATGTATTAAGTCTGATCATTATGAAATAACTTGCATTTGTGATATTACTCTTTTTCTCGATATGTTTTGAGTTGTATCTATTATTTTACTATTTATTTTTTATTTAGCCCATCTGTTCTTTGTTTTTCTTTTCTTTCTTAACTGCCTTCTTTATGATTGTTTGAGTATTTTTTAAAACCCATTGCAATTCATTTAGTGGTCTTTTAGCAATACCCCCTTTGCATTATTCTTTTTTTACTGTATTTTCTCTATGGATTAAAATGTTCATACTTAAGTTATAAAGTTCACTCAAAGTTAATAGTTTACCACTTCACAGAAAATTCAGTAACCATTTTATATGCTATTATTTTTTAAAGATTTTCTCTATCATCTATTTATTTATTTATTATTTGGCAGGGCTGGATCTCAGGACCCTGGGTTCATAACCTGGGCCGAAGGCAGATGCTTAACTGACTGAACCACCCAGGCGCCCCTATAAGCTATCATTATGGTATGTATTACATCTATATAAATTATAAATCTCACAATATTGTATTTTTCTCCTGGAAAGGTTTAAATACTTTTAATTAATTTTAGAAAAAGAAAACACTAAATTTCTCCATATATTCACCATGTCTGTGTTATTTATCCTTCTGTGTATTTGAGTTGCATCTAGTACAATTTCCCTTTAGACCAAAGAACTTTCTTTCGAAAGTTTTGTATTCTATTTCTGCTGGCAATAAATTCTGTCAGTTTTCATTTATCTTTTTTTTAAGATCTTTTATTTATTTGTCAGAGAGAGAGAGAAGAGCAGGCAGAGGGAGAAGCAGGCTCCCCACTGAGCAAGGAGCCTGATTAGGGACTTGATCCCAGGACTCTGGGAACATGACCTGAGCTGAAGGCAAACGCTTAACCAAGTGAGCCACCCATCTTAAGATAGGTATTTTGAAAGATATTTTCATTGGGTATAAAATTATAGGTTGACTTTTTTTCTTGCTTCCTGCACTTTAAATATGTAATTCCTTTGATATCTGGCCTCTGTTGTTTCTGATGAGAAATCAGATATGCTGTACTTAGATCTGATTTTCTTATTTATTCCTCTTTGGGCTTGATGGGACACTTGGGTTTTTCAGTCTGTTTTTCATAAAATTGGTCAGTTTTCAGCTATTATGCCTTCATATATTTTTCTATCCCATTCTCTTTCTTCTCTCCTTTGGGGAGTGCAAACATGTATGTTAAACTGTTTGATATTGTCCTACATATCACTGAAGTAGTGTTCATTTCTTTTTACTCTTTATCCTCCATTTTCTTCAGGTTTTATTCTTTCTGTTGATCTATCTTTAAATTCACTGACTTTTTCTTCTGTCATCTCCTTTTTCCTGTTAATCCTTTAAAGAGATTTTTAATTTTGTATTTTGTACATTTAAATCTAGAATTTCTGTTATTTTTCTGTGTCCACTTATTTTTCTGTATCTATTCACTCATTTAGACCATTTTTATTCCTTAAAATACTGAAGCACATTTACAATAGTTATAAGTCCTAGTTTGTTTATTAAAACATCTGAGTTGGGGCACCTGCGTGGCTTAGTTAAGTGTCTGCCTTCAACACAGGTCATGATCCCAGAGTCCAGGGATGGAGCCCCATATCAGGCTCCCTTCTCAGCAGGGAATCTGCATGTCCCTCTGCCCCTCCCCCTCCAAATAAATAAATAAATAATCTTTAAAAAATAATACATCTGACTTACCTCAGAGTCTGTGTCTATTAACTGCTTTTACTCTTTGACTCTTCACTACAGGTCACATTTTCCCATTTCTTTGCTTGACTTGTGAATGTTACATTGTAAATACTCTGATTTTATCTTCCTCTGATGAGTGTTGATTTTATTTTTTGTTTTAAAAGGCTGTCAAATCTGTCTTCTTTGTTGTGGGAAGTAGTTGAAATGTCTGCTCAGTTCCTTAAGCCTTCTTTTCTTGTTTTCTTCTGTGATCTTATGCATATTTTGATGCTTTCTCTTCTGTGGTTCACTTTGTTTTCTGATTTCCTACATCACATTTTAGATGCTCTTGCAGCCCTAACCTCCATTCTCTGACTGCTTTTGCCAACAAGATAACAGCTTTATTTCTGAGTCCTAGTGATTTCATGTTGTCCATAATCTGGGGTGGCTGCTCTTATAAAAAGCTGTTTAAACTCTAATGTTACCCAGTGTAAATCTCTTCTTCCAAGTGTGGATTCCTTCCATTTTCTGAGTTTCTGCCTGCTTTTGATTATTCTCCATTATTTTAACAAGTGTTTTTGTTTGTTTCATTTTGGTTTTGTTTGTTTTCCTATTTTATCCGGAGTTTATAGGTATTATCTGTGAGAGGATTATTATGCAAGTTACTCCACTTTTACTGGAAGTGGACCTTGTTCATTTTTTTAAAAAATTCATATACCATTTATTATTTGTAGATTTTTTTGCTTTAGTTTCAAGAAATCATTTCTTTTGCTTTATAACTACTAACATGTTTTTCTAACTTTCCCAAGTCTACACAGATATCAAGCATTAGAGGCAGGATTTGACCTCTGGTAGTCTAGTTGCTATGGTAGGCTACATTGAAAAAAAAATAGCCAATGGTTTGATCTAACACAAACATCAATTTCCAAAATTGCTTGAATTCATAAATTTACATTAAATGTGTTATATGAAAAAACAAAACTATAAATACAATAAATACATAATCCTGAAAGTGTCTAAGAACTACAGTTATTATTGTCCTTTTCCAATTTTTGATAGCAGTTCCAGAATAAGTGGGTCACATCCGAAGAGAAGGAAGTAGATTTCCGATTTAGAAAATAATAAGTTATTTCAGGCAAGCAGTGCTACACAGGACAATGGATCAGAATATGGCTAAGGAAAGAAATTAAAGGAAGGAGAAATAAGTCTGACATGGTAAAAGATGACAGAGAAGAAAGCTAGGAGAGGAGGAACACATTAGTCAAAATGATGATAAGTAAGTTAAATGAGAAGGCGATGGTAAGTCAGAAAATATATATAATAAAACATTCAGACAGACATTATTTATATAGGTAAAATATCTGAAATGTGAAATAATTGTGGAAACTTTTTAGGCTCTCTAGAGGAAAAATGTTATGTAAGGGTGACTTGACTTATTTTACTTCTTGCTATGAGGCAGAATGTTACATGAAAAAATACCTCTGGCAGGACAGAGATTTTTTTAATAGGATATGGAGGTGACATTAGCATTTCATATCAAACTTTGAATGAGTCAGCTACTCAGGGAAAATAAAATCCAAAACTCCAAAATAAGTTTTTAAGGACTTACTCTAAAATTTTGAATTGAAAATATGAAAGTTGCAATAATATCAATATTTCTCCTAATTCATAGGACAATGTACATAATGTGAAATTTGAAATATTCCTCAACTGAAAATTACAGATTCAAATGTTATCTCTAAATATAATAGTTATCTTATTTTTGTTAAATCTACATTTTTATGAACTTGCTATTACAGAATAAATTATAGCTATGTTCATATTTTGTTATATGGAGAATAATATATTGAAGAATTATATTTCTCTATTTCATGTTTGCTGAATATGAATATGTTGTTGTAAATATTATTTATCATATATATAATTTTTAATTATGATGACTTTTATTTTCTGAAATACTTCTTATGTTTGTAATATAAAATTTTAAAGGCTCATCATATAGGGATAGCATATTTCTAGTTTATCCAAAAACTCATGACTTATGTCTTGTTTTTGAGGCTCATCTGGTTTATTATTTAACAGAATGATTTTTTACTTTTTAAAATTTTAAGTATTTTAAATTTTACTGAAAAGTTGCAAAAATAGTAGATACCTAAATGTCCTTAATTGAGCTAAACCAAAATGGTTTTATTTTACATAACCTTATTATAGCATCAGGAAATTAACACTGATTCAATGCTATTAACTAATCTAGAGCTATTTTTGCCCAGTTTTCTACTTTATGCCTCTTCTGCAGTCTAGATTCTAATTCAGGATCACATAAATTTTTGTGTCTCCCTAAGTCCTCTATTATATGATAGTTCCTCAGCCTTACTTTGTCTTTCAACACATTGACACTTTTGAAGATTACTGGCCAATTATTTTGTAAAATGATTACATAGAGATTATGCATTTTTGGCACAAATGCAACAGAATTGACAATGTCCCTTTGCCAGTGCATCATTTCTGGGGCTATGTGATATCAACATGTATTATTATTGGTTATGTTAATTTAGTCCCTTAATTTAGGTTGTGTTGGCCAATTTTTCCACCTTTGTCATTAATAAGTATACTTTATGATGATAAGCTAAGACTATAAATATCGTGTCCCTCCTGCTTTTGCCCACAAATTTTAGTAACCATTAATGATTCCTGCTTATAACAATTATTATTGCAGTATTTACCTAATTATGATTTTCTATCATTTTTTCCTGTACTTATTAACTGGAATTCTACTGTAAGGAAGAGCTGTCCCTCCCCCCCCCCGTTATTTATTTATTTACATGATTATTTATGTCAGTATGGACTCATGGATGTTTATTCCTATATGGGTCATTAGGAACTCCAAGAAGTTGGCTTCTGTGTACCTTTTAGTCATACACCCTGTTTGGGCTGCTACACCAAAAAAACATAGACTGAGTGCCTTATAAATAACAGATACTTATTTCTCACAATTCTGGAGACTGAAAGTCCCAGACCAGGGTGCCAGCATGGCCTAATTCTGGTGAGAGTCCTCTTCTAGGTTGTAAACTGCTAACTTCTCATTGTATGCTCACATGGCAGATTTAGAGCGTTCTCTGGGGTCTCTTTTATGAGGGCACTAATCTCATTCATGAAGTTTCCACCCTCAGGACCTAATCACCTCCCTAAGACCCCACTTCCTAATACCATCACATTGGGGGTTAGGATTTCAACACATGAATTTTGAGGGAATACAAACATTCATCCTACTGCAAACCCATCATTTTTTAGTGATTTCTTACTTTCTGGCAGTACCAGAAGTACCAAGAAAATCATCTTCCCTTTTCCTTACTCTCTCCCAGGTATCAACTATTTCTCCAAGAATCCTTGGTTCCTTTAATTAGAGAATAGTATTTAAAAACTAAGACAGTAGCACTAAGTTTGACCATTTATTGCTACTGGGCTGTCATTGCTTCTAGATCATTCATCAAACAGAGCTAAGAAATCTCTCTATCTATCTATCTACCTATCTATCTATCCATCCATCCATCCATCTTCACACACAATCATCTTTATTTATTTCTAAATCTATTGATCAGTATATATAGTAATACCCATTATTTCATACTGACACATCCAATTCCAATAGAACATCTAGGGTCCATTTTAGTCTTCTCTCTTTCCTTATTTGTAACAACTTTCTCTGACATTGAGAAACCCAATTCTCATTATCCACAAAATATTTACTTATTTCTAGTATATACATATTGTAGTTTAGTATTTCTAACTCATACTCTTTTGAGGACAAATTTATTAACTAGAGTATTTGTGTTTCAGTTTCTGTTTTGCCCTACAGGATACATTTACTGTTTTTCAAAATTAGTTGGGTTAGTTCTTTTCTTCTTTCCCTTCAGTATGGCTATAAGTTTCAATTATAATAGGGTTAGATTCATTTATTACTGTTTGCATTCTATTTTTTTGGTTCCCATATTTTGGGTTGCTTTTAACTCTGTCTTAATTTTATTTATTTTGGGAGTATGTGCAACATTAACACAGCTTAGAGTCAAAGCTATACTAATAGGTATCATCAGAGAAGTGTCACCCTTCTATCCTTACTACCCAATTCTCATCCTCCATTCTTACAACCACCCACCTCTTATAGGTAATCAATCTCATCAGATTCTATTTTGTCCTTTCCATAATTATGTTGAGCGTGCTTGTGTGCATCCTCATTGTTACATGAATGACAGCCTACTACAGGTACTTTTTGTACTTTGATTTTTTTCACTTACCAATATATATACTGGAAATTAATCCATGTCAAGTCATAAAAATCTCCAAAATTCTTTTTTATACCTTTTTAGTACTCATTTCTGCGTATGTGCCATAGTCTATTCAACAGCTTTCTTTGTATGGGCATTATTAAGGTTTTTCCCAATATTTGCCCTGCAGTGCAGTGTGCCCTGTTGACAGAACCTGGCACTTCAGGGATATCTCCTATGTGTGTTGCATGCACCCCGGTGTTGTGGCTTAGCCACTTTTACCTTCAGTCCAGTCATCTACAATGGCTCTCTGCCTGTTGTGGGAAGATTTTAGTCCCTGTGTTGTTAGTGGGCCAGTCTGGGGCCACCTTGGGCTTAAGTTGAGTCAGACCAGGCATTTTCCAGAGATACAGTAGCACTGTACTGCTGGGCACTGTCCCTGTGTTATCCCTGAGAAGCTTGGAGTTGGTGGGTGGAACCTGAAGACATACCAGATGTCTGCCCCCAGCCCACTGCTGGGGTTGTAGTCAGACTGGTATATGTGTGTGGTTATTGTCCCCTCTCCCCAGGGCCCAAGTCATTTTGGAGTGGTGTTGGCCCGTCAGGGCTGCTTGCACACTGACAGGCTTGTGGTACTGCTTTAGGTGGGGTCTGACCAAGGGCATACTGGACGGGGCGGGTCGACAGGAAAACATGGGGTTGGGGTGCACAGTGTTAGCAAGCTTTGCATGGTCTCCTGTGGGAGGGGACTTGGAGCTGGGGCCTGGCTGGAGGGGGCATTTTGCAGGAGAATTCAGCAGTGGGCCTGTTGTTAGTGAGTTAGGTGGAGAGTTTGGGTGCTGTGTTGGTTCCGGCAGGTATCCCTATGTCTAGGTTGGGGGGTGGAGGAGGGAAATGGTGCCCACCAGCTCCTTCGTTCCTGGGGAGGTCTCCCAATGATCTGTGTCCATCCAGCATATGCTTTGAGATTAGTAAATAAATCTCCCTCCTTTTCATTTTCAAACTACTGTTTCTTTTTTTTTTATTATTAAAGATTTTATTTATTTATTTGACAGAGAGAGAGACAGCGAGAGAGGGAACACAAGCAGGGGGAGTGGAAGAGGGAGAAGCAGGCTTCCCTGCTGAGCAGGGAGCCCGTCGTGGGACTCGATCCCAGGACCCTGGGATCATGACCTAAGCCGAAGGCAGAGCTTAACGACTGAGCCACCCAGGCGCCCTCAAACTACTGTTTCTATGCTGCATCTCAGTGGGGCTGCTTGTTGTGCTGTCTCCTTAAGGGCAGGGACTCAGTTTCCTCTTGCCCTCCTGGCTCTTCCAGAGCCAAGCCCACTGATTTTTAAAGTTCTCAGTGTTGAGACCAACTGACTGTAAAAACCCATGAAATCACGCCCCTCTGGTCTTCATGCGGGTTCCCTGTGCCTGATGTGCTTGCTATGAGGGTCTGGTCTGGTCCTCTCCCCTTTCTGCACCTATGGTGACCTTCCCACAGATAGTCCCATGTGTCTGTTTAGGTCCGGACCATGTTTCTTCTTTTCCTACATTCTTTAATGTGGCCTCTTCTCTACACTTAGCTGCGGAGGGTCTTCTGCCAGTCTTCAGGTCATTTTCTGGGTTATTTACACTGATGTAAGTGTTATCTAGTTGTTATCTGTGGGACAAGTTGAGCTTAGGGTCCTCTTACTCTACCATCTTCCCTGGAGGTCAATTTACTACATATTTTTAATGTGAACATATTATGTAGTGAAGGGAATAGGGAGTTCAATGGATTTAGACTTAGGACATGTGTGTTCCACTGGATGGTCATGGGGTTCTCATATGTTTGCTCAGTGTGAAGAAATAGTTGGGTTAGTCGAGGCATGACTAAATGAAGACCCAGTACTAGGATTCAGGTAAAGGTATGGATGCCTGGCAAATAGAATCAAAATAGCTAAGAAAATAAAAGCTCACAAAGGAGAACTTTAAATTGTCTACCTAGAAAAATAATTCAGCCACTGTTCTTTAGATTTTGTCTATTGACTTTAAGAAACTGGAGGAGATTGTGCTAAGTGAAACAAGTCAAGCAGAGAAAGTCAGTTATCATATGGTTTCACTTATTTGTGGAACATAAGGAATAGCATGGAGGACATTAGGAGAAGGAAGGGAAAAATGAAGGGGGGGAAATCAGAGGGACAGATGAACCATGAGAGACTATGGACTCTGAGAAACAAACTGAGGGTTTTAGAGGGGAGGGGATGGGGGGATGGGTTAGCCCGGTCATGGGTATTAAGGAGGGCACGTAGTGCATGGAGCACTGGGTGTTATACGAAAACAATGGATCGTGGATCACTACATCAAAAACTAATGATGTATTGTATGGTGACTAACATAACATAATAAAATAAAATTTAAAAAAAAAGAAACTGCAATCAATAAAACTCCAATTTCCTTTTGTACTTAGTAGATCCATATCTAACATTTCTAAAGCCTACAGAAGTACATAAATAAACAACATTATGTGAGGGAAATAAAAGGGCTTTTCCCAATCAGCATCCTTTAGCTGGTTAGGTTTCAGGTCAATATATCCAACATAAAAAGAAGGATTCATTAACATATGACATTCCATTAGCATATGTACAATAAAAGCACTGATGTTATCGGAGAGCTGTGTCATAATTCTAAGATATTATTGGATTCTAGTATTTTACAAATATTAGAGATGACACTCATTAGATACTACACTAGATTAAACATGAAAATTATTATCCTCATTTTAATACAATTCTAATGCTATAAATGCCAAAAGGATTAACTGGATGTGTGAATAAGTCACTACTAGATGTTCATTCAGACAAAACTCACACAGATTTTTGCAGGGACTGAAATTATATGTGCTTTCAGATATAAAATAGATAAGTGAATCCACGGACATTCTCACTTCTTAGAGAATGAATCAAATCAAACTGTTAATGTTACAGGAAGTTTCCATTTGTATTTCTATCCATGAAGAGTAAAATTTTACCATTTTAAATAAAACAAAGGATAAAGAATTATACCTGGCCCTGGACCATCATCTCATACATAGATTTCCAATAATTGTTTTGCTGATTCCAGTTGATTCCACTATAAAGACTGCTTATTAGAGTACAAAATCTACCATTCATCTAATTTGAGTATATTCTTTTTACCTCAGATTGTTCATTTTTAAGAAACAAGATTGTTTTCAATCATGGCACTCCTTCACATCCAGTTATAATCTCTTTGATTAAATCAAACTTTAAAAATTCATTCCATTTTTTCTCTCCCATGAACATTAGGCAGTCTGTTGAATTATGTTATGCACCTTATCTGTAAATCTGTATGTGATAGCTCTTTTCACAGAAATCAAAGCATTTCTTAATCCCTTCAATGCTATAACATTTTCTCTTTACTCATAAATCATCATTTTGAGTATCTCGATTTGCAAAAAAGAAAACATGGTTTGTATCATAGACTTAAATATTTAAAAAAGATACTTATGTGTGTATATGTGTGCACATGTGCGTAACTATTTGTATGTGTTCTGTGAACACAACATTAAACACCTACTCTGTGTAAGGCATATTCTTTAGGGCCATGGTAGTAAAAAACTATATTTCCTTCTTTGTGATGATGAATACTTGAAAAAGATTCCAAATATTTGCATTTTAAAACCATTTTTTCCCTCTATAGTAAGGTAATATAAAATTGAACAAGATTGTTTCCATATCCATTATGTTGCCCTTTTGTTATTAAAGTGACAACTAATTGGTTCAGAATTCAGATTTTTGTATCTACAAATTCTGACACGCAATGCCCCAAAACAAGAGTGAAGAGCCAAATAATTTTAAGCACACAAAATACTGATACGATATTCCAAGAGGAAACTTGTGTTCTCCTTGAATGGCAACATAATGCACTGATCAAGAATTGGGCTCCCTGGCTTCAAACCTAGGCTTTTCCAATTTCAAATCCTAAGGAAAAGCAGCTCAATTAGTTTCTATAATGCCAAATTCAAATTGTCTTCTGCAAATTTTAAGTTCCTCAACCATTTTAACTCTAGTTACCATGTACCCCCATCTCCCCCTGCATCCTCTTGGTGAACTATGGTGAAGTATTTACATAGAAATATATGTAATTCTCTTAGCTCAGTATAGTAGGCACACAGGATCAGCTATTTTATTTAACTCAATTAATATGCTTAATTATAATAAATATTTCACCAAATAATTTCAAAATATGTTTGTGTTTTCTCAATTTTTATTAATGATATGCATAAATCATAATGAAGGGTAGACTATGATCAGTAAAATAGAGGAAGATGTTAAAATCTGGTTTACAGACAGCACAGAGCAGATCCTGCTGATAACTTGAAAAACAGAGGGGGAAAAAGGTTAAAAAAAAAAGAAACAAAAATCTCAAAAGCAAATGAAAACTGCTATGACTCACATATTCACACAAGTTGAATAGATATGCATAAATACTATACTACTTTATACAGAGGAATAGTAAATATAAAACACAAGTATTGCCACTCTATCCTTCTTCATCCATGAAAGACATAGCTAGTCCGTTATGGCAACATTTAACACTTTGACTTAAATGAGAACATAGTATCATCCTCTCCACACTGCTCCATGTATCTGCTTTAGGGTGTCGGCGTTAGACACAGAATCTAGAACCTCGCTCCCTAATTTGAGTCATTAGTAGCTCTGTTACTTAACATCTCTGTGCCTTAGTGTTTGCTCAGATAATAAAGTATCTACTTCAAAGGATTGTTTTGAACCTTAAATTAGATGAAATGGAAAGAGCTATGTAAATATAACTGTTATAATTATTATTACACTCAAATTATTGGATTTGACAATAAAATGAATCAAATTTTCAGGTTAAAATATGTTAAATAAATAAACAATAACAGGCTGGCATGTATATAACACTTTTAATTTTTCCTATGCAAAATGGCTAATATTAATCTATTTTTTCATTTAAAAAGTAAGCTTTGACTATATGGAAACATCATTAAATTGAGACCATTATCATGAGATGTTTTCCATGTTACCTTTCAAAGATGTATTTAATATTCCTTTTTGTCTGTATTTTCTTTCAGGTAACTGGAGATTATTTAGTAAATCACTATTACCAAAGTCTGTAGCTTTGTACTTCTCTTTATAACTTCTACATGGGTCCTTGCTCCCAGAATTCCTTGTGCCCTCCTGTCTACAGGTACATTCCTACCATTTGGATGTTTTATTGATCTCTTATGGATAATTAAATTAAATGAGGAGAGAAAGAAAGAATAATATTTCATTTTACCAGATTCCCATTGTTTTTTGCTCTTTTTGAGTAAATATTTAGACAAGAAAACTCTGTTGGAAAAAAAAAATTGAGGATTATATAAAATATGCTTTTCTAATAATTCCTGATTTTTTCACTTTTCAAAGAATTAAGATAAACTTTGACCTTTTTCTAAACATCTCTGTTAATATTATATAGCATACCAGACTAATTTTAAATATCTTATATTTTCTGGCCATCAATCACCAAGTCATGATGCTAATGATTCTATGTATAATCTGAACACATATTTTAATTGTATATCCATAATTTTCATACACTGTTGCATGTCATTGCAGCTATCCAAATCTTACAAAAACAGGATAACTATATAAATTAATGGTCTGTATTGGGGCGCCTGGGTGGCTCAGTCGTTAAGCGTCTGCCATCGGCTCAGGTCATGATCCCAGGGTCCTGGGATCGAGCCCCGCATCGGGCTCCCTGCTCGGCGGGAGGCCTGCTTCTCCCTCTCCCACTCCCCCTGCTTGTGTTCCCTCTCTCGTTGTGTCTCTCTCTGTCAAATAAATAAATAAAATCTTTAAAAAAAAATAATGGTCTGTATCAATAATTATGCATTGAGAATAAAAAATATATTTGCTTAATACAATAATTTGTCATTGTTCTTGAACCTATGACTGAGTTGGCAGTTCTGCTGATCTGGGCCAGCCATGACTGATATTGGATGGTTTGCTCCTATGTCTTTGTTTAGCAAATATGTTGGCCATAGGCTGGTTCTTATAGGATAGTCTCCTTCACATATCTGGAGATAGGACAAATAGGTGGTCGCAGGGACGAGGGTGGCTGAGCTACGTTGTCATTCATCACTCAACAGGTTATCTTGGAGGTCACTGCTTGATAATGACAGAGTTCCAAGAGAGTGAGTGGAAGCATGCCATGCCTCTTGAGTTCTAGGTTTATAACTGTCAGGTCACTCTTGCTGCATTCTATCTGTGAAAGAAGTCACAAGAACAACCTAGATCCGTGTGGTGGGAAACAGAATTTTTCTCTTGATGGGATGAGCTACAAAGTCACATTTCAAAGGGGCATGGGTAATGGGAGAGAATAATTCTAGTCATCATTGCAAATAATCCACAATACCCTCTTATAGTTCTTTGACTATTTGCACATTTACCTTTATACACTTATAAAAATTCTACAAGGAGTTAATATTGAGACACTTGGATTTAGAAATGTAAAGAAATACCTCTTGGATGGAAAAAACAGATCTGCTGTTTATTCATACACAAAGTTTATTATGGATCAGAATTTTATCACCTGGCAAAGTCAGTTTAATTTTTAATTTAATGTCTCTTAGTTATCAAGGAGATGTTTACAAATAAAAGAACACACTGAAAAACTTTCCTGGTGAACAAATAAATAAAAAATAAATGAATAACTACATCTTATCTATTCATGATGTTTTCTCTACTATAATGCTATTGTATTCAATGAACTAAATATTTCAGGATAATAAAGACTGTATAGATGCACTTTATATTATTTTATATTTTTAAGTAGGCTCCATGCCCAACATGGGGCTTCAACTCATGACCCTGATATCAAGAGTGTCATGCTCTACTGACTGAGCTAGCTAGGTGCCCAGATAGACGCACTATAAACAGTAAAGCAGGCTTCCGAAATTATGTGTCCTATCACTGCCGTGCTTATATACTATTCTCTGTGTTTCAAATACTTGTGCTAATTTAAAAATCCATGATACTAAGAGATTTCCAAATTCCACCTAATCAGAACACAGCATTTAACATTTGATAAAGTAAGTTCAGCTATATTCAAACATATTCTAATAATCACCATAGATATTTTACAGGTATAGAAGATAGAGGTAGCAAAAGATGAGCTTTGCTGTATTAACAGGCAGCCCCCAAATCTCAGTGGCTTAATCTAATAAAAGTATCTTGTACAAAGTATGTTGCATTTCTGACTGACATTCCAGTTCAGCTGTCTTCCATGTGTTGGCTCAGCTTTCCAGAATGCATGGATTTTATGACACCTCATGTCATGAAAGAGTAAAAAGCAGGTTGGTCAACCAAGTTAAAGTTCTTGATTACTTTCATCTGAAAGTAGAACATATTTCTTCCACTCACTCTTTTTTAGCCAAAGCAAGTCATGTGGCCCCTCTCAGCTTTAAAGGGGAAGAGGACCATGCAATGCTTCAGTATCCCCACAAAGAGAAAAACTGGAAATATTAGGGAGTTGTGCTAATGTCCCCACTATAACTGTTATTAATTTGAATGATAAAAAGTTCACTCACTCTTTTTATTTTTTTAAAGATTTTATTTATTTATTTTGAGAGAGAGAGAGCAAGCAGGAGGAGGGGCATGGGAAGAGAGAGAGAAAGAATCTCAAGCAGACTCCACGCTGACCATGGAGCCTGAAGCCAGGCTCCATCTCACAATGGTGAGATCACGACCTGAGCCAAAATCAAGAGTCAGACACTTAACCGACTGAGCCACCCAGGCACCCCTCAGTCACTCTTTTTAAATAAGAAATCCACAGAGACTTGGATTCCCCATGAATATAAGAGAAAAGTGAAATATGAATGAGGCTTTTCTGGCCTAGCAAAGAAAACAGATAAGTTTATAGCTATCAGACAGAGATGTCCATTTAAACAGAATTACTGGGGCTGCAGTTACTAAGTTAGATATCCAATTAGAATTACAAACTTTTTAAAGGTTAGCATTTAAAAGCTTTAGCAACCATCTTGTTTCAGGGTGCCCTAAATATTTTTGTCAGATGTATGGAAAATTTTAAGCAAGAAAAGCTTTAAGATGAAGAAAGAATGTCCTTTTTTTGTATCTTTAGAGAGGGACTATTTTTTCCTTTTCGTGGAGATTTTTTCATGGAAAAACTACAATGCTTTTTGTTTTATAAAGCTAAGAAGTGGATTTAAAAAGAAGGCCAGCAGGAATAGTGCAAATTTTTATGATCCAGAAAGGAAAGAGCCAGAATGGGATTGTTAACAAATAGAATATAGGCCATATAATCTTCTGCATCTACACTGACTATATGGTGTATATTATGTGTTCTAATGGTCCCATTTTCCCCTTGAGCATATCCCTCACTGGATGCAATAATGCTTAAATTTAGAGATATTTTTAAAAAATTTTTTGGTGTTGCACACAGAAGGTCTCTATATAATACATGCTAGTCAACTGGGAAGGGTAACAATCTAATACTTCAATATCTATAAATGATATATAACAAATATGCTAATCAGTTTTATTAAGAAGTAAGTTGACAAAATATAAGGAGGGACAGCATATGAAGGAGGGGAAAAGAACAATACAATTCTGGTATTTGTTTAATAATGTGTCAGAAAGAAGGAAAGACCTATATAGGGGGCTGTAATGGATCATTTGGTAGTCATATGACAACAACAAAAAAATGGTTACATGTTAGAAGAAATAATAATGGTAATGAAAGGTTGATGGACTTGATAATAGGCATCAGACAGACCTCAGGGTGCCTGTGTGGCTCAGTAGGTTAAGCATCTGCCTTCGGCTCAGGTCATGATCCCAGGGTCCTGGGAAAGAGTCCCACATCGGGCTCCCTGCTCAGCCAGCAGCCTGCTCCTCCCTCTTCCTCTGCCCCTCGCCCCCGCTTATGTGCTCTCTCTCTCTCTGAAATGAATAAATAAAACCTTAAAAAAAAGACAGACCTCAACAATTTCCTTAAAATTGATGCCGGTCATCTTATTTCAGATTATCGTATTTTACTGCAACCAAACTTTACTAATCTGAGATTTAAAAGTTATACTGAACTGATGAATCATTGAACATTATATCAAAAGCCAGTGATGTACTATACCTGGCTAATTGAATTTAAATTAAAAAAAATAAAAAGGTCCAAAAATTTAAAAATAAATAAAATAAAAGTAATATGTCCTTAATTATGATGATACCAAATGTGTGTAGAATTAGCAAGTAACTATATGAGAGGTTTGGCATGTATAAAATTTTGTCTTCATTTATGTTGATAACATCACTTTATTAGAATTGGACAAGAGTAAAATATACTTGTTGCTTGTTTACTTCTTTGGCTTTTATTAAAAATCATATTTATTCATAGAGAAGCTGCTTGTTATACAAGACTTTTAAAGTGTTCTTCACTGAAATGAACTTGGCCTAGGGGAAAAATGTTTGTGTCAGAAAATGTTTAATTAAGACACAGAATGTAGGCTCTGTGACCTTCATTGTCCTATCTTTTTTCTGATCTCATAAACTGATTTTTTGTACTTCAATGACAAATTTCAATGGAAAACTAGTATGATTACTTGTAAGCTTTGGAGACTAAGAATGCAACATCACCCTGTTCAGTCAGTCTGACTCAAAACCCAACTCACTATTAGATTTTCCATGTGCAGGTCAGATGACAGGCCAGTATTGCCAGAGCAGCCATCTTTTAGGAAGTTATAAATTGAAGCTCTTTCCACTTGACAATATTAAGATATCATACTGTTTTTCACCCCAAGTTAGGCTGTAAGCCCTGAAAAAGTTCAAATTTGTAAATTTTCCTCATCTTTCAGGGAAGAACTACCTGTGCTCCATTTAGAAAAGTGACTATATTTAAGCAATGGAGAAGACATTCTTTTTTTTTTTTTTTTTAAGATTTATTTTAGAGACACACAGAGAGAGAGAGAGAGTGGGGAGAGGGAGAGAGAAACTTAAGCAGACTCCCCACTGAGCACAGAGTCTGACATGGAGCTCAATCTCATGACCCCAAGGTCACGACCTGAGCTGAAACCAAGAGTCGGACGCTTAACCAACTCTGCCACCCAGGTGTCCCTGGAAAACACATTCTTAAGTGAGAATTTTGGCTCATATTATTAAGACACAAAATTTAGGGGTGCCTGGGTGGCTCAGTTGTTAAGCGTCTGCCTTCGGCTCAGGTCATGATCCCAGGGTCCTGGGATCAAGCCCCGCATCGGGCTCCGTGCTCTGCGGGAAGCCTGCTTCTCCCTCTCCCACTCCCCCTGCTTGTGTTCCCTCTCTCGCTGTGTCTCTCTCTGTCAAATAAATAAATAAAATCTTAAAAAAAAAAAAAAGACACAAAATTTATCCTGCTCATTGTGTTGCTGATCGTCATCATAAATGTTTCTGTCTCAACTGTTTAATACTCTGCCTCTTAGAAGTAAAGAATGTGACATGTGCTAATATCAGAGAGTGAGAGGGAGTATTACTCTGAAAGGCCATCCATGTGCTAAGAGGAATCAAACCATTTTGTTGTTTCTCATCATTCTTAATGTATTAAAAGTCAGGACGTTATATATATGTATGTGTAAGTATGCATGTTTTAAGTTATACTGAGTCCATGATCTACAGCACCAGAAAGCCCAGCCTATTAGCCTTATGTTTATCCACGCTCTGTAAGTGTACTTCTCACACTGGCAGCCACTTTATAAACAGGCTCTATTTGTCAAAATACAGTCATGGGACTAATATTAATCACATGTGCTGAAAAAAATTGCTGAACATGGACATTTTATTCAAACCATCTGCAACACCATCTTGAAATATAAAAAAATATATATATATTAGAAAGTCATAGGGGTGCCTGGGTGGCTCAGTCAGTTAAGTGTCCAACTCTTGATTTTAGCTCAGGTCATGATTTCAGGGTTGTGAGATCAAGAACTGTGTCAGGCTTCATGCTGAGTGTGGAACCTGCTTAAGATTCTCTCTCTCCCACTCCTTCAGTGCCCCCCATGCTCTCGAGCTCTCACACGCTCTCTCTCTAAAAAAAAAAAAAAAAAAAGAGGAGAGCCTGGGTGGTACAGTCAGTTGGACATACAACTTTTGGTTTTGACTCAGGTCGTGATCTCAGGGTCATGGGATTGAGTCCTGTGTCCGGCTCTGTGCTCGGCGTGGATTCTGCTTAAGTTTCTCTCGCCCTCTGCCCCTCCCCCCTGCTCACTCTCTCTCTCTCTCAAAAATAAATAGATCTTTTTAAAAAAGAAAGAAAGTCATAAAGGATTGCTTCAAGTTTATTAATTGATTCGTTTTCCTCAAGTACACTATGTCCATTCTCTGAATAGAAAGAGAAAAAAAAATCTGACACTATCTGCCATCTGTTTCCCTAGAGTTAGCTTTGTAAACAACTTCTGGTTGTGACCTTTTACTGCATGCATTTACAAAACTAGTATTTTTTTAACATACCATGTGCCAGGCTCTACATTATACACTGGGGATACAGCAGTAAACAAGACAGGTATGGTCAGGGAATTAAATGTTATTGCAATCTAGCAACTCTGCAAGACACTTTATAACATGCAAACACACATACACACAAATGTAGCTGGCATAAAACCACAAAACAGCAAAGTGTTACTTCAACTGGTGAGTCGAAGTTCAATCCCACAGGCAAATAACTTCCTGGCTATTTGAAATGAGACAAGAAATAACTCTAGAAGTAAAGAAATTTGATGGGGTGACCTAGAGAAGCTCTCGGCCTGAAATAATACAACTTGCACAAGCCAGGGAAGCACATAAACAGGAAGACACTGTTAGTGTGCTCAACTAGACTGATGGAATAAAAACTGGGGTAGAAAAGAGATCATCTCAATCATTCAATACTAAGGATTTTGCCAATACACTCGTAAAAAGTTTTACTAATTAACAACAAAAGCACTGAAATATAGATGGCAATTAAAACCACTCTTGTTATTTCACATTTATATATAATTGATTCAAGTCTAAGATCTCTAATTCTTTGGGAAATTCACTTGCCTCCTCCAGACTTATGTAAATATCCTAGAATTTTTTTTCTCATGGTAAATTCTTGTTCCTAGTACCTTCCACTAGCAAACTCCAGATCTTACATTTCACTGCTCTTGTCTTCTTTTTGTTACCTAATATGCAGATGTGCAACTCAGCCTATGTTCCTTGATTACTAGGGAAAAAAAAAAATCACTCGCTTACATCATCTCTGTATGTAGCATATTTTACAAAAAGTTTGGAGTCATGAAGAAGATTTATATCAATCAATATATTATATTTAGATATTAATTGCAGTTTGCAAAAGTTTTTTTAGTACTTGACGGGTGTTTTTCTACTGGCCACTTTTCTCAGGATATAGGTTCTAAAAAATTGCTGAATGTCTTCAAAGGAAAGCTAGACATTGTATAAGCACACATAGATATCAATACAAATGACTCTTATCCACAGACATATAAGTAAATTTTGTTCAGTAGAAATGCAATTGATCTCTCCCACTATAAATCACTTTTACATTTCATTGTAAATGTTTTTAAGCATTACTTATTGCTTGTATATGGGTGGTTCCCTGAAATCTCTTTTAAACTAGTCGTAACATCTTACTGATTTCCTTATTAATTAATGAGTTAAAGAATATCTTTAACATGTGTTCATTTTATATTTGTGTGAAAGTCATTATTATAAACTTTTTTGAAACTTAACCTTTAACAGGCTCCAGAACAATTTGCTAAATTCTTTCTTTCCCTTCAAGATAACTCATTTCTCTTTACTCCTCCATTTTCAGGAAGTCTTTGCACTTACTATCAGAGGCTCAATTATTCTTAGTACACTTTCTGTAAGGATTCATTGTGCATCCTTTGACAAAGGGCCATAATAACTGGGTTTCCACTTTTAGCATCAGAAAACAATTGGAAGCAACTGCAAAATTGCATGTATTTTTCTCTCTCCCCCATTGGTCTTTGTAATTTGAAAAGAGCAGTATAGATTTTTGCTTCCTATGGATATGGATTATGCCATGACTGTTAGAAATCAGAATTAGAAACCATGCAGTATGATTTTTTTTTTTTTACCCTGCTGTATACCTGTAGTGTATATTGAAGTTGAGGCTGTTAGGTATTTACATATGATTAATTCCATAAAGTGAAATAAGTACTTCTTAGCAAATTGCTTTTTTTAAAAATAACTTTCATGATTTCTAAACTTAAAAGAATCTCTGTTGTTCTTAAGCAGATGTCCTTTAACCAGCGGGGCCCACAAATACAGAACAACAATCAAAATAAAATAACACATCCTTCCCCACCTTTTTTTCTTTTCTTTTATGGAAGCCCTCTCTAGGATGACTCATGACCAATCTGATTTCAGGCATTAAGAAATCTGACTATGAAATTGGGAACTGCATCATTCTGCAAAGTCATAAAAAGTTATGGATTAATCATAACTTTACGGTTTGGAACATTATTCATCTATGGTCAGAAGCTCACACTTCAAAGTTAAAGAGTGTGCATACTCATAGGAAGGAACAACTAACAGGATGGCTGAAATTCCATGTGAATTGAAAACTCCTTGTTTTGTGCAATTGTAATCATCAGTGTACCTGAACCTACATCAATCTTCACTTTGGCCATAAACACAGTAGCTATATAACAGTAATAGAAAAATACAATGGAAAAAGCTAACACATATTTAACTTTTACAGATATCCCCTTTCTTTAAGTAATTTACTATTAAAACTTAAAAGAATATAAAGATGTGAACATGAAGACAATGTTAAGTATAATAGTCACTTAAGACAAAGAGGTGTGTGTCTTCCTGGATCCACCAAATATAGTAAAAGGGAAAATATAAATTATGCTGGCTCAAAAGAAACCACAAAAAATTTATTTATCCAGTCCTCAAACAACATGGAGAGATGCCTTAAATCTTGGATTAGCATAAGAAGTGCTCTTTAAAAAGTTGAACTATTGCTTAGAAAATCTAAGGAAAAAGTCCATTATTCAAGTTATAAAACCTATAATTATATTTATCTTTTTAACTCTCACAAAGAAAATTGTCCTAGTGTTAATGAAAATGAGAAATTGGGATTGAAATGTTATGTTATTACAGTAAAAAATGAACTGCATATAAAGTATAATGATTCAAAATTCTATTAATGCAAAAATATGTAATTGGGTCATTATTATTTGTAAAATACAACACCAAATGAAACATTTAGCTTAAAATACTTACTGTATCCTCACAGCATACAGTGAACTGGGAATTAACTGTCCATTTCTTTCATCAGTATAAATAGAAAAAACAAATAATATGGAATCTAAGGAGAAAAAGTGAATAGCACATGACTGGGTCAGTATATGTGCAGACTCAATAATTCCATCTTTAAAATCTGTACTGTTGGTCACAGCTGGACTAATCATGCAATAACCTGCACAGATCATAAGGACAGCCAAAATAATCATATGGGTCAGGAGGGTGGCCCATTCAGTTTGCATATGTGAATATGATCTGAATGAAAAGAAGTTAGCCACAATGAAAGAAATTACCCAGTAATGTAGATCAAAGCAGATAATCAGCATGGATAAATCAGGCCCAAATACAGACGCAGAATATAGATTATGATTTTTTACAAAAGTTTCAGCTAACCCTGGTTTGTCAATGTATATTGATCTTTCAAAAGGATTTTATTTCACAGGGACACCTTGGAAATTTCCAGAAAAACTGACTGTCAAAAAATACAACATCTCTGAGATCAGCATTGATCATTTTCTTTTTCTTTTAAATCATTAGAATGGAAAGTATTCTGTTTTCCTTTCCTCAGTGCTACACATAAACACACACACACACATACACACGCACATATATCCATAATATTCCTACTCTTTAGTATCCTCTTAGAGAAGAAAATTTGCGTATAATAAAATATATAGATCTTAAATGAACAGATTGATGAGCTTTGACAATAGCTTACAATACATGGGTGTAATGTATACAGCTATCAAGATATTGACAATGTTGTTTTTACTCAGGCCCTGTGATCCTATAAACAGATACAATTAAAGAAATTTCCCCAGGAAATTGACAGTAATACAGTAATGGTAGGGGACTTTAATACCCTAGTTACATCAATGGATAGATCATCCAGATGGAAAATCAACAAACAGAGCCTTTGAATGACACATTAGACCAGATGGACCTATCATACATATATATAGAACATTCCATCCCTAAACAGCTGAGTACACATTCTTTTCAAGTGCACATGGAACATTCTCCAGGACAGATCACATGTTATACCATAAAACAAGTCTCAAATTCAAAAAGACTGAAATCAATTCATGCGTCTTTTCTAACCAAAATGGTATGAAACTAGAAATCAATTACAAGAATAAATACTGGAAAAAATACAAACACATGGAAGTTAACAACATGCTACTTAACAACCAATGGGTCAACGGAAAACTCAAAGATGAAAAAAAATAGACAGAAATGAAAGTGAAAACACAACAGTCTGAAATCTTTATGACCCAGCAAAAACAGTTCTAAGAAGGAAGTTTATAGCAATGACAGGACTAACTCAAGAAAACAAGAAAAATCTCAAATAAACAACCAAACCTTGCACCTACAGGAGCTAGAAAAACAAAGCTCAAAGCCAGTAAAAGGAAGGAAATAATAAAGCTTAGAGCACAAACAAGTGAAATAAAGATTAAAAAACAATAGCAAAGATCAATGAAACCAACTTTTAAACCTTTAGCCAGACTCATCAAGAAAAAGAGAGAAGACTCAAATAAATAAAATCAGAACTGAAGGAGGTGAAATAAAAATTTACACCACAGAAACACCAAAAATATTATAAGAGAATATTATGAAAAATTATATGTATGCCAACAAATTTGACAACCTAGGAGAAATGAATAAATTCCTAGAAATATATAATTTTCCAAAGTAAATCAGGAAAAAGTAGAAAATTTGAACAGACTAATTACTAACAATGAAATTGAATCAGTAATTTAAAAATTCCCAACAACCAAGAGTCCAGGATGCTATAACTTCACATGTGAATTCTACCAAACATTTAAAGAAGAGTTTATACCTATTCTTCTCAAACTATTCCAAAAAAATAGAAGAGGAAGGAAAACTTCCAAATTTATTAACAAGGCCAGCATTGCCCTGATACCAAAACCAAATAAAGTCACTATAAAAAAGAAAACCATAAGCCAATATCTCTGATGAACATAGATGGAAAAATCTTCAACAAAATATTAGCAAATCAAATTTAACAATACATTAAAAAATCATTCACTATGATCAAATGTGATTTATTCCAGGGATGCAAGGGTAGTACAATATTTGCAAGTCAATGTGACATATCACATGAACAAGATGAAGGATAAAAATCATGATCATCCCAATAGATACAGAAAAAGCATTTGACAAAATGCATCTGTTAATGATAAAAACTTAACAAAATGAGTTTAGAGGGAACATATCTCAACATAATAAAGGCCATACATGAAAAACCCACAGCTAACATCATACTCAATGATGAAAAACTGAACTATTTTCCTTTAAGATCAGGATGTCCACTTGTACCACTTTTATTCAACATAGTACTGGAAGTCCTAGCCTGAGCAATCAGACAACAAAAAGAAATAAAAGGCATCCAAATTGGTAACGAAGAAGTAAAATCCACTATTTGCAGATGACATTATACTATATATAGAAAATCCTAAACACTCCACCAAAAAACTATTAAAACTGATAAATGAATTCAGTAAAGTCACAGGATACAAAATTAATGTATAAAGAAATCTGTTGTGTTTCTATGTACTAATAAAGAAGTAGCAAAAAGAGAAACTGAGAAAACAATTCCATTTACAATTGCACCAAAAAAGAATAAAATATCTAGGAATGAATTTAACCAAAAAGGTGAAAGACCTATACTCTGAAAACTATAAGAGAATGATGAAAAAAACTGAAGATGATACACACAAATGGAAAGATACTTCATGCTAATGGACTGGAAGAATTAATATCCTTAAAATGTACATACTACCCAAAGCAATCTATAGAATCAGTGCAATCCCTGTCAAAATACCGATAGCATTTTTCACAGAACTAGAACAAATAATACTAAAATTTGTATGGAACCACAAAAAATCCTTGGATAGTCAAAGCAATCTTAAGAAAGAACAAAGCTGTAGGTATCACAATCCCAGATTTCAATATATACTACAAAGCTGTAGTCATCAAAACAGTATGGTAACGGCACAAAAAATAGACACATTTATCAATGGAATAGGATAGACACCCCAGAAATAAACCCAAGCCTATATGGTCAATTAATGTATAACAAAGGAGGCAAGAATGTACAATGGGGGAAAAAAAAACAGTCTTTTCAATAAATGGTGTTGGGAACACTGGACAGCTATATGCAAAAGAATGAAACTGGACCACTTTCTTACACCATACACAAAAATAAACTCAAAATGAGTTAAAGACCTAAATGTGAGACCTGAAACTCCTTAAAGAAAACATAGGCAGCAATCTCTTGGACATTGCCCTTAGCAACATATTTATGGATATGTCTCCTCAGGCAAAACAAAAGCAAAAATAAACTATTGAGATTACACCAAAATAAAAAAAAAAATTACACAGCAAAGGAAGCCATCAACAAAACAAAAAGGCAACCTAGTAAATGGATGAAGATATTTTCCAATGGTATATCCAATGGTATATAAGGAACGCAATACCAAAAAAAAAAAAAAAAAAAAAAAAACCCCACAAACAATCCAGTTAAAAAATGGGCAGAGGACCTGAAGAGACATTTTCCAAAGAAGACATACAGATGGTCAACAGACACATGAAAAGATGCTCATCACTCATCATCAGGGAAATACAAATCAAAACCACAATGAGATATTACCTCAAACCAGTTAGAATGCCTAGTAACAAAAAGAAATAAGTGTTGATGAGGATGTGGAGAAAAAGGAACTCTTGTGCACTGTTGGTAGGAATGTAAATTGGTGCAGCCACTATGAAAAAGAGTATGGAGGTTCCTCAAAAAGTTAAAAATAAAATACCATATGATCAAGTAATTCTACTACTGGGTATTTATCCAAGGAAAATGAAAACACTAATTTGAAAAGGTATATGCACCCCTATGTTCATTGCAGATG
Organism: Neomonachus schauinslandi; assembly: GCF_002201575.2. Lineage (NCBI taxonomy): Eukaryota > Metazoa > Chordata > Mammalia > Carnivora > Phocidae > Neomonachus > Neomonachus schauinslandi. The sequence goes on along the minus strand of NC_058419.1, from coordinate 97,240,600 downwards.
ATTTACAATAGCCAAGATAAGAGAGGGAATGAAATGTGTACTGATAGATGAATAGATAAAGAAGTGGTATGTATATACAATGGAAAAATACTCCATAAAAAAGAATGAGATCTTGCTATTTGCGACAACATGGATGGACCTAGAGAGTATTATGCTAAGTGAAATGAGTCAGAGAAAGACAAATGCCATATAGTTTCACTTATATGTGGAATCTAAAAAACAAAACAAACAAATAAAAAACAAACAGACGCTTAAATACAGAAAACAAACTGGTGATTGCCAGAGGGAGGTAGGTGGGCACATGAGCAAAATAGATAAAAGGGATTAAGAGGTACAACCTTCCAGTTATAAAATAAGTCACGGAGATGAAAGGCACAGCATAAGGAATATAGTCAAATACTGTAATAACATATGGTGACAGATGGTGACTGCAGCTATTGTGGTGAGCAGTGAGTAATATATAGAATTGTTAAATCACTATATTGTACGCCTAAAACCAATATAACATTGTAGGTCAATTATACTTCAATAATAAGAAGAAAGATAGAAATATCCCCACCCATTTGTGTTATAGGAAACAGCTTACCACAAAGAAACAACCTTCCTTATATGACCTAAGACTCAAAAACGTCCCCTTGCCCCTATATGACAAGGAAAAACACAGACCCTCCAAATGTCCATTCTTTGCCTCATAAATGATCAGCTAAACTGTTTTGTCCCCACTGATCAAACAGAACCAAATATTTGTTACATAAACTTTGGTTAAGTTTCTCTCCTTCCCTAGGTTCCTGAACTGTGACCCACTCTTACCCGGAATCAGCATGTAGCCCCTGCTTAATGGCCCCTTCTGAAAATAGGCTGACTTCAGGGTAAAATCATCTCTGATCTTTTTTTCAATCACACCTCTCTCTCCTCCCACTTTCCTCTACCTGGTCCTTTCTAGCCCTAAGCCTTGTTCACTCCTCCCTAAAAAGAAAAGCCGTTTCTGCCCAACCTTTGAGATGATTGCAGATTTTATGGTCTGAAAATTTTCCCTATTGCAATAGTCCTCCTCCCCTTATTGCAATTAAGTCTTTCAAGTACTCTCCTTACCAAAATCTGGATTTATTTTCACTTGACAGTTATTGGTGCCCTGACTCCAATGGAGAATGGGCCTCATTTACAGACTCCCACCATCTCTGTGGCAGTAATGGCACTTTGTAGGTCCTTCAAACTGGTCGTCTGTTCAGCAATTCAACTATATTTGATGAATTCCACTCTCAAACCAGTGTTCTGCCATGTCCTATCTGTTGTAAGGAGTTACTTTGATTCCTTAAGAAACTTTTCTTTGGCCCTTCTGTGTGAACTCTTCTGGTTTTTCCTTTGCTCTTAAATTTGGAGATCATTTAAACAAATTTCCTTGGCAGGGATGGGAAGCTTGGGGTGGGGATTTTCTCTGACCAGAACATTGTGCCGGAAAATTAATCAAGCAGGACTGTTTACTGTTTCATTTAAGATCTTAGCTCTGATTCCATTTTCTAATCCCATGGGGACCTCTATCAATTGCCCTCCCTCTGCTCCTCCCACTGACTATGCTTCAACATTATGGCACTAATTCAGTTAAACATCTCTAAATGTAACATTATTTCACTAAGGTTAATTTGGAACTGCAATGACTCTCTAGGATTCTTGTGATCTCCCTAAATGTGTTCATCTCTGGGGGTCCCTTGAATCCTGGTAATCCAAAACGCCCTCTGAACAATTTGCATATTTCTCATGGTATTAGGAAGGTGAATAAGTACTTTCTTTCTCGGTCCAAGCTTAATCAGCCCATTTAGTAATATTAGTCTATCTTATCTGAGTCCATTCGGTCTCTGAAGGATCATCTGCCAACCTCAACTGTTGCCCTATCACCCACTCCAAACACAAAGGCACTTACATGTTCCTCAATTCCCTCTCCTTCATCCTCAGCTCCTCCAAATCTGTTTCTGTCTCCTTCACTTCCAGGTTCCACTCTCCTTGTATTTACCTGCCTTTCCTGAATTTAACACTGCTTTTCCAGCCCTCTCACTTCCTACAGTTACTCAAGTCCTTGATTCTGTTCCCCCAGTGCTGGGTTCCCATGGACAAGAAGCTACAGAACCTCAATTGCCAGCCCCCACAACAAGTCATATTTAAGCCTTGGTCTTGAGTTGACTTATATGCCATCATAAAGGATTTCCCTTATCCAAAAAAGAATAGGGATGAATTTTCTATAAAATTTAAGTTACTGCTAGTGGTATATTTTCCTGAGCTTCCTGATTTGTGCCAATTAGTCCAACTTCTTCAAGGACTTGAAGATGTCCCTATGGCCTTGTGGTCCTATGGCCTTAAGGCCGAATGTGTCAAAATTAATGATGACTTACAATTAAACTAAAATATATCCATAACCTACAACAGGGATAAGGAAATAAAAGGAAAAATGTTAGATTCCATTCCCATCTAAAAGTAAATAGTCAAAGATTCAGGAGTGCAGACAGCAAAGAGATGGATCAGTTTCTAACTGTAGGCACTGCTTAGAAAACATTTGGAAGAATCATTCAGATAGAATCCTAAATGATCACATGACATTCACTTTAGTCACCAGTGTTGTTAATGGGTTCCATGCTGAACTGAGAGAACATATTAAAAATACTGCATTAATTGCATCCCTGAGATCCATGCTTTAGCAAAATACCATGAAGATGTACAGGCTACTAAAGCTTAATCTAAAAGTATTTACTCACGGCTCTCCAACTGAAACCAATTGAGGGTAATCATACGAAGGACTTCAAGCCATCCTCAGCTTCCCTTCAATCTCCCATAGATCAGAAGACCTGTAGATACTGTAAGGAAAAAGGTTTATTGGACTAAAGATTAACCAAAAAGAAAAATAAATCGAAGTCTCAATGACTCTCTCAAAGGGATCTGCTTCTGTCTGCCCCCAAATACTCTTAAACACACTGGATAAAATAATTCCCAGCCAGTGGGCTCCCAACCAACTTCCTCGTAGACACTGGAGCCACCTATTCCACCCTTAATACTTTACAATTCCCCACCATGATGGCTCAGAGTACACAAACCATCCTGGTGGTGGTGTTAGATAAACATGATTTGTCTCTTTCTAAACTATTTCATCTATTTCTTGGACTCCATGATCATGACACCCAACATAGATAATTCTACAAACTGTTAATCTGTGAGGCAGATACTTACTTCCTAATTGGAATATTAATGTGTATATTCTACTGAAGGACTCTTTTTTTTTTTTAAAGATTTTATTTACTTGAGAGAAAGAGAACAGGAGAAAGAATGTGCAGGGGGAGGAGCAGAGGGAGAGGGAGAAGCAGGCTCCCTGCTGAGCCAGGAGCCCGATGTGGGGCTCGATCCCAGGACCCTGGGGTCATGACCCAAGCCAAAGGAAGATGCTTAACCAACTGAGCCACCCAGGCACCCCCTGAAGGACTAACTCTTGAAGACCTGGAATCCTCCCCTACTCACCTTTTCTCTAACAGCTTTGTCACCCCGAATTTCCTTGCTCTCATTGTACTTCCCCGATCCCTTGACAGTTTTTGCATTCAGAATATGTTTGCTCATATTCTTGAGTCTCTTTGGGATATAGGATCAACAGACACAGACTATATTTTGACAATCAGAGTCCTTGAAAGTGGAAATAGGTGTCACTGTGTCCCTCCTTAAGCTACCCCAGTATTCTTTAAAACCTAAAGCAATTGAAGGTTTTAGACCTATTATTTAAGGACTTTTTAGCAAAGAATTCCTGGTCCCTACTCAAGCTTCTGTAATACCCCAACTGTTCCTGTGAAAAAGCCTAACAAAAAAGAATATCCATTGGTTCCAAACCTGGGGGCCAAAAATAAACTACTAAGACTTAGATTCCTTCTAGTCCCAAATTTAATAGCCTTCTCACTTCTACACTCCCTGTTACCATTACTTCACTTTTGTGGACTTATGTTCCAGCTTCTTCAGTATATTCCTCCACTATGATTTCCAAGACCTATTTGCCTTCACTTTGGAAAAACAACGTGTTTGGAGTGTTATGTCTCAGGGGTTTATGGAAGCCCCCACCTATTTTTCCTCAGGTATTAAATTAATTTAAAGGATTTTATTTTCCCACATAATTCAACACTCCTTCAATATGTAGATCACCTCATTCTTTTCTCCAGTAAAATTGATAATTCACTGACAGGCAAATACCTATTAGAAGCTCTGGCTTGAAAGGGGTATAAAGTTTTGAGAAAAAAAAATACAATACTGCAGTCCTTAGGCTCATTATTTAGGACATGATATCTTCCTTAAGGGAAAAACTTTGTCCCCAGAGTATACCAAGGTCATTCTGAATTAGCCTGTACTTGAAATGAACAGATAAATTCCGAGCTTTCTGGGATTGATTAGCTATTGTAGGATGTTGATTCCTAATTTCTCTACTATAAGATTTCCTTTATATGATTATGGAAACAGTGTCTGAATCCATACAATGGGTCTCAATATGTGAAGAGCATTTGAATCCTTAAAAATCTCCCTTTCCTCTGCCTTCAATTTGGAGCTCCCAAATTCCTTTGCCCTTTTTTCTATTTGTTTGTAAGAAAGGACATACTTTAAGCATCTCAGAATCATAATGGGAACCAGAGGCACATTGGATACTTACCCTCATTCTAGATCTGTGCTCAAACCACAGTTTATGTGCTAGGTCATACTTTGAATATTCATACACCCCATGTTGTCCAAAATTTTCTCCTGACTGAAAGTATGCAACATTTTTCAAACTCTTCCCTTCTCTAGTGAGATCCATATTGCTTCTATTTTTAACATTATTTTCTACTCTTTCTCACATTCTTAAAGTGTTTTTAAAATCTTAATCCCATAACCTTTCTCTTCTGACTGCAGAGTGATCACATGAAATGCATTGCAGCCACCCAAACTTCAACCCATCCCCACCCTGGTCTTGCTGAAATTCCTCTTGTAGATCCAGATCCCATTCTCTTTGCTGATGGTTCATACCTCCACAGATCAAAACAGTGTTTCCAGGTAAAATATGCCATCACAAATTTCCAAAACCCTGTAGAATATGAACCTCTAATGCAAAATCAACTAAGATAGCAAAATTCATGGCTTTTGCCAGAGCTTCTACTTTAGCTAAAGATAGGAGAGTTAATGTCTACACGAATTGCCTGGAGTATTCCATGACTCAGTATGTTATGGAAAGCCAAGGGATTTATGAGTGCAGCTAGAACACCAATCAAAAATGGGAAATAGTTGGCTGACCTTCTAAAGCTTTATTATTACCATAAGAGGTGATTATACTCAAAATCAATGCCCATATTGGCAATAAAACACTTGAGGCAAGGGGAAACTCATTAGCTTATAATATGTGAGTTAGCAGTTTATAAATCTGTCCTAATCCCATTATAATCAGACAAGATATTATTCATTCCACTTACCACCTGATCCTCTAATCAAGGAAATCAAAATCTCTTGTTTTAAGGCTCCTGAAAATTAAAAGGTCAATTAGAAACAAAATGGATATTGTATCCACTCAGATGAGATTCTGAGACACCCAGAAGACCACTTCATCTCTACTCAGTTCCCTTACTCGAAATTTGCCCTATGACCTTCACAAGATTACCAATCATGGGAAAAAATCAATTTTTCCACAAATTTTGGTATGTAAACTTCACTCCTTACCTGGAACAAGTGGTACTCTCTTGCCACATCTGCCAAAAACCAAAATCTTGGCAAAGCTGTAAGGGTAGATTAAGGAAGAGAGCCACACCTTCAGTGGTACCCTTTCTCCATTGAAAATTAGATTTTCTTTAACTCCCTAAATCTGATGGCTCTCCTTACCATTATTTGCATGTCCTCTCAGTGGCTAGAAGCTTCCCCATGTAAAAGGGCCATTATTACTACTGTCACACTTCTGTAGCAGGAATTTTCCCCACCTAGGGCATTCCACTCGCCCTCTCAAGTGAACAGGGAATTTATTTCACTGGTAAAGTTACCATAGAAATCTGAGTTCTTCCTTTGTCCTACAAATAACACTGTACTCACCACACCTAGTTATCTGAAATGATTCCGTGCCCAGACAATTAAAACTAAAATTTGCAAAACTCTTGGAAGAACTCAATCTTTCATGGCCCAACATCTTGACTTTGGCCCTGATTGGTCTCAGGTCCTCTTTTACTGAACCTCACCTTTATTCACCTAGGAAATAATTACTGGCAGGCCTGTAAGAAATCCATACTCCACATGGGCGATGAAAGAATTCAATCTAATTAACTCAAATATTCTTAAAATTGTGAGGGACTTATTAACTATACCTATATTTATTATTAATAAGCTAGGGTTGCTGGGTGATGGGCATTAAGGAGGGCACGTGTTATGATGAGCACTGGGTGTTATATGCAACTAATGAATCATCGAATACTACATCAAAAATGATGTACTAAATACTGGCTAACTAAACATAATAAAAAAATAAATAATAAATAAATACATAAAAAACTATATACTAAATACTTGCTAACTGAATGTAATAATAAATAAATAAATAAATAAATAAATAAATAAATAAGTAGGTAAGTAAGTAAGTAAGTAAGTTGGGGTTGCTTTTCCTGCAGTCACCAAAACTACTTCACAATCTAGAAACTGGACACTTTTTCCTCTGGAGATGACATCACCAAAAAACTAACCTTGAAATACTCTGGTAGGGCATCTATACCATCTTTTTTTTTTTAAGATTTTATTTATTTATTTGACAGAGAGAGACACAGCGAGAGAGGGAACAAAGGCAGGGGGAGTGGGAGAGGGAGAAGCAGGCTTCCCGCTGAGCAAGGAGCCCGATGTGGGGCTCGATCCCAGGACCCTGGGATCATGACCTGAGCCGAAGGCAGACACTTAACAACTGAGCCACCCAGGCACCCCACCATCTTTCTTACCACTATCACTCCAACCAAACTTCAGGGGATCTAACCCTGTGTCCACATCGCACAATTAAGAAGGCACAAGATATACATAGAATGGAAATCTACTCCACCTGGAGATCTTAAACTGAAGCCCTCCCAAGAGCCGAAGAAATAGAAGGCTTCATGAAGTAAACAGCTTTCCTAAGAACTGCAGATCAAGCAGATGACATCTCCACACAGTCAGATTCTACTGAAAATGTCAGAATAAGACCTCTCAGTGTCTGCTTCCTTTCTATACCATTCCATTTTCCTTCTTTGCTGCATCTTTCTTCTCTGTTACCACCATCATCCTTGACATCCACTTAATTCTCCACAGCTTTCCATGATGATTCTCCACTTGTATTATTTTCCTACTCTCCCCTTTACCCAAGCTGTTCCTCTTCTGATCATTCCTCCATCCTTTCCAAGACGCCCCAAATTATGGCATTCTTTTACCCAGCTTATACCTCTAACCTATAACCTTAGCTCTGATTGTTGGTTATGTACTCCTAGAGTTTTCCAGCTTTCCATAAGTACTCCTTCCCCTACCTGGAACCAATACTATAGACATGATCTTCCAGCTTTACACTGTTCTTGGAATATACTCTGCTTACAATCACAATTATAAGCTACAGAAGGCCATAATACTTTTTTCAGCTTTACTGAGGTAAACTCAGAAAAAGAAATTGTATATATTTAAGATGTACAACACGACCATTTGATATATGTATATACTATGAAATGACTGCCACAATCAAGCTAATTAATATATCCATCACCTCACATAGTTACCATTTTCTCTTCTTTCTTTCTTTGTGGTGAGAACACTAAAGATCTACCCTCTTAGAAAATTTAAAGTATATAATACACTATTGTTAACTGTAGTCACCATGCTGTTTAATAGATCTCCAGAACTTATTCATCTTGCATAACTGAAACTTTATAATGTTTGATCAACATCTCTCCATATCCTCTTCTCCCCACCCCTGGAAACCACCATTCTATTCTTTGCTTCTATGAGTTTGACTAATTTACATTCCACATATAAGTGAGATCATGCAATATTTGTCTTTCTGTGTCTGGCTTATTTTACTTAGCATAATGTCCTCCAGGTTCATCCAGGCTATTTGCAAATGGTGGGATTTCCTTTATTTTTTAAAGCTGAATAATATTTCATTGTGTATATATAGACCACATTTTATTTATCCATTCATCTGTTGACTAACATTTAGATTGTTTTCATACCTTGGCTACTGTAAATAATGCTGCAATGAACATGGGTGTACAGAAAACTTTTTGAGATCCAGATTTGATTTCCTTTGGATATATACCCAGAAATAAAATTGCTGGAAGGTGTGGTAGTTCTAGTCTTAATTTCTTGAGGAATCTCCATACTGTATTCCATAATAGCTGTACCAATTTATATCTCACCAACAGTGTACTAAGGTGCCCTTTTCCCTAAATCCTTGCCAGAATTTCTCATCTTGTGTCCTTTTGATTATAGCCAGACACTGTTAACAGGTGTGAAGTGATATCTCACCAAGGTTATGATTTACATTTCACTGATTATTAGTGATAATGAAGACTTTTCATATACCTGTTTGCCAATTGTATGTACTCTTCAGAGAAATGTCTATTTAAGTCCTTTGCCCATCTTTAGGTTTTTTTTAGTTTTTTTTTAAATTTATTTTGCTATTGAGTTGTATGAGTTCCTTATAAATTTTAGATATTAACTCTTTATCAGATATATGTATTTCAGGATGCCTGGGTGGCTCAGTCAGTTCAGCTCAGGTCATAATCCTGGAGTCCTAGGATCAAGTCCCACACCAGGCTCCCTGCTCAGCGGGGAGTCTGCTTCTCTGCCCCTCCCCTGGCTCATGTTCTCTCTCGCTCACCTCTCTCCCTCAAATAAATAAATAAAATCTTTAAAAATGAAGTATTTAATCCAATTTGAGTTGATTTTTCTATATGGTGTAGATAAGGGTTCAATTTCATTATTCTGCATGTGGATATCCAGTTTTCCCAATACTATTTAATGAAGAAACTATCCTTTCCCCATTGTGTGTCCTTAGTAGACTGTTGAAGATCAGTTGATTATCCATGAATTTATTTCTGAAGAGGGCCCTGATATTTTAAATATCCTTGTCTCTTAAGTTTATAGAAACTTGTGTTTTTATAGCAATTTCACTGAGTCCTTCTTTAGGAGGGAATTACTACTTGATCAGCTCTTAAGTCCTAGTATCCACTGCCTTTTTCAATTTTAGATACCCACCTGGTTTCTAACACTGTTCTTCAGAACATCAACCCCCTTCCCTGTGTTCATAGACTTGTTTACAATTTGATGCCCTTTTCCTTAAAACTCACATCTCCAGATCCATTCTTAGAAGAAACAAAATCTCAACCTGATTCTGCAGAGCTTGACTGGAAAGTTACTTAATAATTATTTTTACTCTCTTTAGACAACCCCCAGTAATATTTATTGTGCCTGTGGAAACCAATTTTATTGGTATCTAACTTCCTATTGGACCTAATCCTCCTATCTAGATAATCTCATTAGCCCTTACAAGATCTTTAACCACAATGTCCTTTCTTTCATCTTAACCTTTCTGATACCTCTGACTTAGACCTATTTTTAGTTTCAACAGAACTAACCAATCTAAAACCTCTCCACTTAGTTACAGAAGATTCCAGCTTCTAAAGGAAACTGTGACTCTCCCTTTTCATTGGCTGTGAAGAGTCCTTGAAATGCAAAGCCAAGGAACTGTGAGTAAAACTAGAGGATTTACCTGCTATTGAGGATCATGCATAGGCAACATTCTTAATTTATTTTTTTTTATTCTTATGTTAATCCCCATACATTACATCATTAGTTTTAGATGAAGTGTTCCATGATTCATTGTTTGTGCATAACACCCAGTGCTCCATGCAGAATGTGCCCTCCTCAATACCCACCACCAGGCTAACCCATCCTCCCACCCCACTCCCCTATAGAACCCTGTTTGTTTTTCAGAGTCCATCATCCCTCATGGTTCGTCTACCCCTCCGATTTCCCCCGCTTCATTCTTCCCCACCCGCTACCTTCTTCTTCTTCTTTTATTCTTAACATATATTGCATTATTTGTTTCAGAGGTACAGATCTGAGATTCAACAGTCTTGCACAATTCACAGCGCTTACCAGAGCACATACCCTCCCCAGTGTCCATCACCCAGTCACCCCATCCACCCACCCCACACCCCACTCCAGCAACCCTCAGTTTGTTTCCTACAATTAAGAATTCCTCATATCAGTGAGATCATATGATACATGTCCTTCTCTGTATGACTTATTTCACTCAACATAATACCCTCCAGTTCCATCCACGTCATTGCAAATGGCAAGATCTCATTCTTTTTGATGGCTGCATAATATTCCATTGTATATATATACCACCTCTTCTTTACCCATTCATCAGTCGATGGACATCTTGGCTCTTTCCACAGTTTGGCTATTGTGGACATTGCTGCTATAAACATCGGGGTGCACGTACCCCTTCGGATCCCTACTTTTGTATCTTTGGGGTAAATACCCAGTAGTGCAATTGCTGGATCATATGGTAGCTCTATTTTCAACTTTTTGAGGAACCTTCATACCGTTTTCCAGAGTGGCTGCACCAGCTTGCATTCCCACCAACAGTGTAGGAGGGTTCCCCTTTCTCTGCATCCCCGCCAACATCTGTCGTTTCCTGACTTGTTAATTTTAGCCATTCTGACTGGTGTGAGGTGGTATCTCATTGAGGTTTTGATTTGGATTTCCCTGATGCCGAGCGATATTGAGCACTTTTTCATGTGTCTGTTGGCCATTTGGATGTGTTCTTTGGAAAAATGTCTGTTCATGTCTTCTGCCCATTTCTTGATTGGATTCTTTGTTCTTTGGGTGTTGAGTTTGATGAGTTCTTTATAGATTTTGGATACTAGCCCTTTATCGGATATGTCATTTGCAAATATCTTCTCCCATTCTGTCGGTTGTCTTTTGGTTTTGTTGACTGTTTCCTTTGCTTTGCAAAAGTTTTTATCTTGATGAAGTCCCAATAGTTCATTTTTGCCCTTGCTTCCCTTGCCTTTGGCGATGTTTCTAGGAAGAAGTTGCTTCGGCTGAGGTCAAAGAGGTTGCTGCCTGTGTTCTCCTTTAGGATTTTGATGGACTCCTGTCTCACATTGAGGTCTTTCAACCATTTGGAGTCTATTTTTGTGTGTGGTGTAAGGAAATGGTCCAGTTTCATTCTTCTGCATGTGGCTATCCAATTTTCACAACACCATTTGTTGAAGAGACTGTCTTTGTTCCATTGGACATTCTTTCCTGCTGTGTCAAAGATGAGTTGACCATAGAGTTGAGGGTCCATTTCTGGGCTCTCTATTCTGTTCCCTTGATCTATGTGTCTGTTTTTGTGCCAGTACCATGCTGTCTTGATGATGACAGCTTTGTAATAGAGCTGGAAGTCCGGAATTGTGATGCCGCTGGCTTTGCTCTTCTTTTTCAACATTCCTCTGGCTATTCAGGGTCTTTTCTGGTTCCATACAAATTTTAGGATTATCTGTTCCATTTCTTTGAAAAAAGTGGATGGTATTTTGATGGGGATTGCATTGAATGTGTAGATTGCTCTAGGTAGCATTGACATCTTCACAATATTTGTTCTTCCAATCCATGAGCATGGAACATTTTTCCATTTCTTTGTGTCTTCCTCAATTTCTTTCATGAGTATTTGATAGTTTTCTGAGTACAGATCCTTTGTCTCTTTGGTTAGATTTATTCCTAGGTATCTTATGGTTTTGGGTGCAATTGTAAATGGGATCAACTCCTTAATGTCTCTTTCTTCTGTCTTGTTGTTGGTGTATAGGAATGCCACTGACTTCTGTGCATTGATTTTATATCCTGCCACTTTACTGAATTCCTGTATGAGTTCTAGCAGTTTTGGGGTGGAGTCTTTTGGGTTTACCACATAAAGTATCATATCATCTGCAAAGAGTGAGAGTTTGACTTCTTCTTTGCCAATTTGGATGCCTTTGATTTCTTTTTGTTGTCTGATTGCTGTGGCTAGGACTTCCAATACTATGTTGAATAGCAGTGGTGATAGTGGACATCCCTGCCACGTTCCTGACCTTAGGGGGAAAGCTCTCAGTTTTTCCCCATTGAGAATGGTATTCGCTGTAGGTTTTTCATAGATGGCTTTTATGATATTGAGGTATGTACCCTCTATCCCTATACTCTGAAGAGTTTTGATCAAGAAAGGATGCTGTACTTTGTCAAAAGCTTTTTCTGCATCTATTGAGAGGATCATATGATTCTTGTTCTTTCTTTTGTTAATGTATTGAATCACATTGATTGATTTGCGGATATTGAACCAACCTTGCAGCCCAGGGATAAATCCCACTTGGTCATGGCGAATAATCCTTTTAATGTACTGTTGGATCCTATTGGCTAGTATTTTGGTGAGAATTTTTGCATCCATGTTCATCAGGGATATTGGTCTGTAATTCTCCTTTTTGATGGGGTCTTTGTCTGGTTTTGGGATCAAGGTAATGCTGGCCTCATAAAATGAGTTTGGAAGTTTTCCTTCCATTTCTATTTTTTGGAACAGTTTCAGAAGAATAGGTATTAATTCTTCTTGAAATGTTTGGTAGAATTCCCCTGGGAAGCCATCTGGCCCTGGGCTTTTGTTTTTTGGGAGATTTTTGATGACTGCTTCAATTTCCTTAGTGGTTACAGGTCTGTTCAGGTTTTCTATTTCTTCCTGGTTCAGTTTTGGTAGTTGATACATCTCTAGGAATGCCTCCATTTCTTCCAGGTTATCTAATTTGCTGGCATAGAGTTGCTCATAATATGTTCTTATCATTGTTTGTATTTCTTTGGTGTTGGTTGTGATCTCTCCTCTTTCATTCATGATTTTGTTGATTTGGATCATTTCTCTTCTGTTTTTGATAAGTCTGGCCAGGGGTTTATCAATCTTGTTAATTCTTTCAAAGAACCAGCTCCTAGTTTCGTTGATCTGTTCTACTGTTCTTTTAGTTTCTATTTCATTGATTTCTGCTCTGATCTTGATTATTTCTCTTCTCTTGCTGGGTTTAGGCTTTATTTGCTGTTCTTTCTCCAGCTCCTTTAGGTGTAGGGTTAGGTTGTGTACTTGAGACCTTTCTTGTTTCTTGAGAAAGGCTTGTATTGCTATATAGTTTCCTCTTAGGACTGCCTTTGCTGCATCCCAAAGATTTTGAACAGTTGTGTTTTCATTTTCATTGGTTTCCATGTATTTTTTTAATTCTTCTTTAATTTCCTGGTTGACCCATTCATTCTTCAGTAGGATGCTCTTTAGCCTCCATATATTTGAGTTCTTTCCGACTTTCCTCTTGTGATTGAGTTCTAGTTTCAAAGCATTGTGGTCTGAAAATAGGCAGGGAATGATCCCAATCTTTTGGTACCGGTTGAGACCTGATTTATGACCTAGGATGTGATCTATTCTGGAGAATGTTCCATGGGCACTAGAGAAGAATGTGTATTCCGTTGCTTTGGGGTGGAATGTTCTGAATAGGTCTGTGAAGTCCATTTGGTCCAGTGTGTCATTTAAAGTCTTTATTTCCTTGTTGATCTTTTGCTTAGACGATCTGTCCATTTCAGTGAGGGGGGTGTTAAAGTCCCCCACTATTATTGTATTGTTGTCGATGTGTTTCTTTGCTTTTGTTATTAATTGCCTTATATAATTGGCTGCTCCCATGTTAGGGGCATAGATATTTACAATTGTTAGATCTTCTTGTTGGATAGATCCTTTAAGTAGGATATAATGTCCTTCCTCATCTCTTATTACAGTCTTTAGTTTAAAATCTAATTTGTCTGCTATAAGGATTGCCACCCCAGCTTTCTTTTGGTGTCCATTAGCATGGTAAATGGTTTTCCACCCCCTCACTTTCAATCTGGGGGTGTCTTTGGTTCTAAAATGAGTCTCTTGCAGACAGCATATCGATGGGTCTTGTTTTTTAATTCAGTCTGATAGCCTGTGTCTTTTGATTGGGGCATTTAGCCCATTTACATTCAGGGTAACTATTGAAAGATAGGAATTTAGTGCCATTGTATTGCCTGTAAGGTGACTGTTACCGTATATTGTCTGTGTTCCTTTCTGGTCTATGTTGCTTTTAGGCTCTGTCTTTGCTTAGAGGACCCCTTTCAAGATTTCCTGTAGGGCTGGTTTTGTGTTTGCAAATTCCTTTAGTTTTTGTTTGTCCTGGAAGCTTTTTATCTCTCCTTCAATTTTCAATGACAGCCTAGCTGGATATAGTATTCTTAGCTGCATATTTTTCTCATTTAGTGCTCTGAATTTATCCTGCCAGTCCTTTCTGGCCTGCCAGGTCTCTGTGGATAGGTCTGTTGCCAATCTAATGTTTCTACCCTTGTAGGTTACATATCTCTTCTCCCGAGCTGCTTTGAGGATTTTCTCTTTGTCTATGAGACTCGTAAGTTTTACTATTAGATGTCGGGGTGTTGACCTATTTTTATTGATTTTGAGAGGGGTTCTCTGTGCTTCCTGGATTTTCGTGCCTGTTTCCTTCCCCAAATTAGGGAAGTTCTCTGCTCTAATTTGCTCCATTATACCTTCTGCCCCTCTCTCTCTCTCCTTCTTCTGGGATCCCAATTATTCTAATGTTGTTTCGTCTTATGGTATCGCTTATCTCTCGAATTCTGCCCTCGTGATCCAGTAGTTGTTTATCTCTCTTTTTCTCAGCTTCTTTAATTTCCATCATTTGGTCTTCTATATTACTGATTCTCTCTTCTGCCTCATTTATTCTAGCAGTTAGTGCCCCCATTTTTGATTGCACCTCATTAATAGCCTTTTTGATTTCTACTTGGTTGGATTTTAGTTCTTTTACTTCCCCAGAAAGGGTTTCTCTAATAACTTCCATATTTTTTTCAAGCCCAGCTAGTATCTTTAAAGTGATGATTCTGAACTCTAGATCTGACATCGTACTAATGTCCGTATTGAGTAGGTCCCTGGCAGTCGGTACTACCTCTTGTTCTTTTTGTTGAGGTGATTTTTTCCATCTTGTCATTTTGTGCAGAGGAGAATAGATTAATGAGAGAACAAAATGCTAGCAGAGTAACAACGTCCCCAGAAAATATACTCTAAACAAATCAGAAAAGACCTGAAGCAGTGGGAACAGAAAGGGAAAGAGAGAAAAAAGAGAAAGAAAAAAAAGAAAAAGAAAAAGATAAAGATAAAAACAAAAACAAACAAAACAAAACAACAACAACAACAAAAAACCAGAATGTGATCAAATATGATCAGGCTGGTATATAGATCAGTGCCACACACTAGATTTGGGGTGTATTTTGGTCTTTTAGGAGAAGGTGCCTCCCAAAATTTTAAAGAAAGAAAAACTTATATATGTACAAAAATAAGGGTTGATATGATGAAGGGATGGAATATGACTGTAAAGATGGAAATTATAAAAAAATTTATAAAAGGAATTGATAAGAAGTTGTTTGAAAAAAGAAAGAAGAGGATTTAAAAAAAGAAAAAAGAAAAAAAAAGGGAGAGGATGTAATCAGGCAGGGGAAAACACCATATACTAGAGATTTAGGGTATATTTTAATCTGTTAGAAGAAACTATCTCAAAATTTTAAAGAGAGAACAACTTATATATATAAGCCAAAAATACGGGTAACTACTATGAAGGGATAGAATATGACTCTAAAAATGAAAAATAAAAATGTTTTTTTTAAAAAAAGGGATTGATAAGATGTTGGTTGAAAAAGGGAAAAAGCAAAATTCAAAAAGAAAAGAAAAGAAAAAAAGACAGTTAAAAAAAAATTAACTTTGAAAGACTACAGAATCATGGTAAAAAAGCCATGAATTCTATGTGCAGTAGTCCCCTAGCGCTGGAGTTCTGCCGTTCTCATTGATCGGTAAACTTGGTCTTGGCTGGCTGTTCTCGCTGATCTTCTGGGGAGGGGCCTGTTGCCGTGGTTTCCAAATGTCTCTGCCGGAGGCGGAATTGCCCCGCCCTTGCCCCCTCCCGGCTAAGTAATCTGCTCGGGTTTGCTCTCCGGGGCTTTTGTTCCCTGCGAGCTTTCCGTACAGCTTTGGAGGCGGAGAGTGAAAATGGTGGCCTCCCAATCTCCGCCCCGGAGGGGCCGAGAACTCGGGGCCCCGCTCCTCAGTGAGCCCCAGAGAAAAGCCGTCATTCACTCCCGTCTCCCCGGTCTCCGGCCGCACTCTGCGCTCACCTGGCCTGTGACCACGCGTTTCTATCTCTGGCACCCGACCCCGGGTGGAGTCTCCAAACCCAGCAGATCCCTGCGGTGCACTCCCGCGCGGCTCCTCCCGGGGGAGGAAGGGGAGTCTCCCCGGATCTGCCGCTTGTTGGGTCCCTGCTGGAGGAGCAGGGGCCCGACTGTGCCGCGGATCACGGTTTACGGCAACCCCGAGCTGAGAGCCCCCGCCTGGCCTCCGCCTCTGCAGCCAGCCTCCCTGCTCCGTTACCTGGGAGCTCTGCCACACTCAGGCACCCCCGGTCTTTCTGTGACCCCGAGGGTCCCGAGACCACACTGTCCCGGAGGGTTCCACCCCCCGCTTAGCCACCAGAGTGACGTCCCTCGGTGGAGCAGACTTTTAAAAGTTCCGATTTTGTGCTCCGGGGCTCCATCACTTGCCAGAAGCGGCCGACGGAGGCCCCTCCCCCGCCATCTATCCTCCCGAATATCGCCTCGGATTCACTTCTCCACATGTCCTACCTTCCAGAAAGTGGTCGCTTTTCTGTTCAGAGAGTTGTTGCTATTCCTTTCTTCGATCTCCTGTTGGGTTTGTAGGTGTTCAGAATGGTTTGATCCCTATCCAGCTGAATTCCTAAGAGGAGACGAAATCCAGGTCTCCTACTCCTCCGCCATCTTGCTCCGCCCATAGGCAACATTCTTGCCTGGAGCCTCCTTTGGGTGAGCCACTTAGAAAGTATATTAAAACTCCAACATTTTTCAATATTTGTTCTAGAAAGTAACAAGAATTATGGACAATCTCACTGAAACTACCAATATCATCACCCTAAAACTGCAAGAATTCCAAGGAACATTCTTTCACAACCATTAGCCATGGCATGAGAGTCTGACTTTGAGAGGGGACACTTGTCCAGTGGTCAAAAGTGGCTGCTGGGCATGTGGTCTCTGAAACAACCCCGATATCTATGTCATCACTAAAAAATATTTGCAAAATAGATACAAATAAAGAAATGTGTTGGGTAATGATGATACCTTCACTCTGCCATCTAGAGAGACATCAGGGCCAATATCCTGGCATCCTCTTTTCTATAGTTCGTTACTGGCATCCTCTTAATTAGTAAACCTGAGGCCTTAAGATTCAGTTTTACTCCCTTATTCAGCCTTCAGTAATTATTTTGTTATATTATTAACCATTCGTCATCAAGTGCTGGATTTCTAAGGCCATCCAACAAATGTCAGTCTAACAAAATGTTCAACAGATCATTCCACTTATTTTTTTCATTCCCTATAAAAGAAAAGCCCTTTTCTGAATACCCATTGAGATACTCAGACTGTATGGTCCTGGTGTTCTCCCTTTTTTAACAGCCCCCCTTCCTTTATTGCAATAATCCTTTCAAACGAAATTTCTGCTTACTTAAGTCCAGATTTGTTCTTATTTGATAATATAGAACATTTCCTTTACCCCAGAATATCCTTCATTTCCTTCCCAATCAATCCCTGCCCTATACTTTAAAGAAGCAAGTTTTTTAATGATTTATTCCAACATAGACGTTTCACCAGTTTTAGAACATTTTTAAATGGAATAATTAAATAGGCACTTTTTTGTCTGCCTTCATTTTCTCAGCAAAACTCAGGCTTTCTTAACAAGCAGCATATTGATATTTTGAGACAGATAATTATTTGTTGTGAGGGTATCCTATGTGTAAGATGCTTAACAATATCCCTGACCTCTACCTACTAAATGCCAATAGCATGTCCCACTGCTGCCCATTGTGATAACCAAAAATATCTCCAAGTATTGCCAATATACTGGGGGAGGGGAGCCAAATTGTCTCAACTTGACAACTACTATGGTTTGAGGTTTGCCCATTATGTTGTATGTACATTATTAGTTCCTTTTTAATACTGAATAGCGTTCCATTTGATGGGTAAGCCATATTTTTAAAAATCTATTCTTGGTACACCTGGGTGGCTCAGTTGGTTAAGCGTCGGACCCTTGATTTCAACTCAGGTCATGATCTCAGGGTCTTTTTTTATTTTATTTTATTATGTTATGTTAGTCACCATACAATATACCATTAGTTTTTGATGTAGGGTCTTGAGATCAAGCCCTGCATCAGGCTCAGTGGGGATTCTGCTTTTCTCTCTCTCTCTCTCCTTCTGCCCCTCCCCTCTCTTTCTCTCTCTAAAATAAATAAATCTTAGAAAAATCTATTCCCTTTTTGATGGACATTTGGTTCATTTACAGATTTTGGCTATTTTGAACAAAGCTGCTATGATCATACTTCAAAACATGCACATTTTTTGTGCATATGTTTTTACTTTTTCTGTATAAATACTGAGTAGTAGGTCATGCTTAACTTTATGAGGAATTGCCAGACCACTTCCCAAAGAGGTTTTACCATTTTATTCTACTCCCTTGATAGGAATTTACCATATATCATAACATATCATATGTTATCACCATATGATAAATTTGGTTGCTTACATCCTCACCAACATTTACAGTGGTCAGTTTTCTTATCATTCTATGGTGTATATAATAGTATGTTTATATTTGCATGAAGACTAATGATGTCAAGCACATTTTCTTATCCCTACTGGTTATTCATAAATCCTTTTTTTGATGTACATTACCAAGTCTTTCAACCTTTTGACCTTTAATAAATGGGTTTATTATTTTGATATTAGTGAGTTCTGGAAGTCATTTATATATTATGTCAAATATATATTTTGCAGAAACAATGAATGTTGGAGACGTTGTGGAGAAAGGGGAACCCTCTTACACTATTGGTGGGAATCCAAGTTGGTACAGCCACTTTGGAAAACAGTGTGGAGGTTCCTCAAAAAATTAAAAATAGAGCTACCCTATGGCCCAGCAACTGCACTACTGGGTATTTACCCCAAAGACACAGATGTAGTGAAAAGAAGGGTCATATGCACCCCAACGTTCATAGCAGCAATGTCTGCAATAGCCAAACTGTGGAAAGAGCCGAGATACCCTTCAACAGATGAATGGATAAAGAAGATGTGGTCCATATATACAATGGAATATTACTCAGCCATCAGAAAGGATGAATACCCAACTTTTACATCAACATGGATGGGACTGGAGGAGATCATGCTAAGTGAAATAAGTCAAGCAGAGAAAGTCAATTATCATATGGTTTCACTTATTTGTGAAACATAAGGAATAGCATGGAGGACATTAGGAGAAGGAAGGGAAAAATGAAGGGGGGGAATCGGAGGAGGAGACGAACCATGAGAGACGACTCTGAGAAACAAACTGAGGGTTTTAGAGGTGAGGGTGGTAGAGGGATGGGTTAGCCCGGTGATGGGTATTAAAGAGGGCACATATTGCATGGAGCACTGGGTGCTAAACGAAAACAATGAATCATGGAACACTACATCAAAAACTAATGATGTATTGTATGGTGACTAACATAATAAAATAAAATTAAATTAAAAAATATATTTTGCAAATATTTTCTTACAGTCTGTAGCATGTATATTTTTTTCTGTTTTTATTAAGTAAAAGTTTTGATTTTTTATGAAGTCCATTTATACATTGTTTTTGGTTAGTGCTTTCTAGAGGTACTTTGCCTCCTTCAAGATTGTGGGGATATTCTCCTATTTTTTTCTCCTAGAAGTTTCATATTGTTAGATCTATGATTTGTATCAAATAATTTTTGTGTATGGTTTGAGGTTTATTTTACCCATGTACAAAACAGCTGTTCCATCACTATTTGCTGAAAATATCTTTTCCATTCAAATGTATCATTGCCTAATTTTAATCAATTGATCTTATAATTGTGAGTCTTTTTCTGAACTCTGTCTTGTTCTATTGTGTATCTTTATGCAAATACCACAATTTGTAAATTTTGGTAGTTCTATAGGAAGTATTGAAATAAAGTAATCTAAGTCCTCCAATTTTCTTCTTCTTTTTCATGATTGTCTTTGCTACTTGAAGACCTTTGGAATTTGATATAAATTTTAGCTTAAGCTGACCTTTTTTAAAGGACAGTGAAACTATTCTGTATGATACTATAGTGGTGAATACACATCATTTATGTTTGTCAAAACCGATGGAATATATGACACCAAGAGTGAACCCCAATGTAAACAGTGGACATTGGGTGGTAATGATATGCCAATGTAGGTTCACTGATCGAAATAAATGTACCACTCTGGTAGGAAATGTTGATAGTAGGGAATGTTGTGTTTGTATTGGAGTAGGGGTATACAAGATCTCTTTCCACTTTCTGCTCAATTTTACTGTGAACCTAAAACAGCTCCCCACAAAAATAAAATCTCTTTCTTTTTATAAAAAAAAAAATTAGGAAATGACTTTTCTATTGCTGTGTATAATTGCTATTATCATTTTATTCTTAAAGCATAATTATAATGTGAGGTCATAATGCTTAGAACTTAGTATGATAATTATTTTGTGTGTATATATGTATTAAAGAATGACTATTATCACTAGCAGGCTTATGCTAGGCTTATGCTTCTAATTGTTTTGTGGTTGTGGTGGTTGTTTTTGGTTTGAGATGGATATTTTCTTTTCTTTTTTTTTTTTTTTTAAAGATTTTATTTATTTATTTACTTGAGAGAGAGAGAGAGAAACAGCATGAGAGGGGATAGGGTCAGAGGGAGAAGCAGGCTCTCCGCTGAGCCGGGAGCCCGATGTGGGACTCGATCCCAGGACTCCGGGATCATGACCTGAGCCGAAGGCAGTCGCTTAACCAACTGAGCCACCCAGGCGCCCGAGATGGATATTTTCTTAAGTACTCTTGTCTTACTGCCTATGTTGCAAGGAATTTGGCCTCACCAAAAGACATGCTTGGCCTTTGTACTTACCTCCTGGAAAGTAAATCTCAAACTTTGGAATTTTCCAAATTCCACAGGAGTGTCCTTTTTTTATGTGGGGCATCTACAACCATATCTGAAGAGGGAAAAAAAAAGCTTGCTGAAATTTTTTATTGGATTTGCCTTGAATCAATAGAGAGTCAATAGCATCAATAGAAATTCTTGGGGATTAGAATTTGTAATTTAATAATGTTTAGTCTTCCAATCTATGAATACTCAAGTATTTTATAATTGTTGATATTATTTTAAAACTATTTTATTTTTCCAGTTTTTCATCGATACAATATATTAAATGTTCCTGATGCTTTGTATATTGAATATGGATTATGCAAACTTGTTAAATTTACTTATTAGATTTAGTAGTTATTTTATACATTATTTAGAATTTTCTATGTATATAATCATGTTATCTGCAAGAAACAATGTTTTATTATTTTTTCCTTTCCTTTTTTTTCATTTTCCATCTACTTACTTCCTATATCTTTTTCTTACCTTATTGCACTGACTGTAACTTCTTTTACATTGTTAAATAGACATTGTGATAATGGATATCCATTTCTTATTTCTAATCTTATTGATAAAACATTTAATATTTTACCATTAAGTAAAATGTTACCTGTAGTTTTTTCATAGTTGCCTCAAAACAGATGGAAAAAAATCCGTTCTATTAGTTTTATGAGTTTCTATTTAAATTATGAGTGAGTGTTGAATTTTGTCAAATGTTTTCCCCTCACTTCCTGAAGATCTGTTGTAGCTTTTCTCATATCTATGAATATAGTAAATTTTATTAATTGAATTTTGAATGTTAAGGCAACCTTGAATTCCAAGGGTAAACTTATCTTGTTTAAATGTAGTATATGTTTCAATATTACTAAATTTAACTTGCTAATATTTTGTTAGGGAATTTTGTATCTATCTTCATGATGAATACTGGTTAGTGTCCTCTTCATGTCATACTTTGCTGATTTGGGGATCAGAGTCATAATGGTTTCATAAAGTTATTTCTGATATATTTTCTCTACTTAAAAAATATATTTTGAGGGGTGCCTGGGTGGCTCAGTTGGTTACTGTCTGCCTTCAGCTCAGGTCATAATTTTGGGGTCCTGGGATCAAGCCCCACATTGGGCTCCCTACTCAGCAGGGAGTCTACTTCTCCCTCTCCATCTGCCCCTGCCCCCTGCTCATGCAATCTCTCTCTCAAATAAATAAAATCTTTAAAAAAATAAAATAACTGGACATAATAAAAAGAAATAAATAAAAATGAATAAATAAATATTTTGAGTAAGATGTATTATTTCTACTTGATATGATACAATTTACTAGGAAATTCACATGTGTTTGAAGTTTACTTTGAGATAGATTTTTAAATACATATTCAATTTCTTCAAGAGATATGAGGCTATGCAAATTTCATATTTCTTCTTATGTCAATTTGATAATTCATGTCTTTCAAAACTGTCCAATTCATCTAGGTTATTGAATGTATTAGAATAGAATTGTTAATAATATGACTTTATTATAACTTTAATTCCTATTTGATGTGCAATATCTCTAATAGTAGTAATTCTTTTTTTAATTTCTTAAAGATCTTATTTATTTATTTACTTATTTGACAGAGAGAGGGAGAGAGTGAGTACAGGTAGGGGGAGCAGTAGAGGGAGAGGGAAAAGCAGGCTCCCCACTGAGCAGGGAGTCTGATGCAGGGCTCCATCCCAGGACCCTGAGATCATAACCTGAGCCGAACGCTAATGCTTAACTAACTGAACCACCCAGGTGCCCCAGATTCTTTTAAAAATATTATTTATCTGAGAGAGAGAGAGCATGAGCAGGGGGAGGGGTAGAGGGAGAGCGTAAGAGAATCCACAAGCAGATGCCCCACCGAGCACAGAGCCCTATGTGGGGCTCAATCTCAGGACCCTGAGATCATGACCTGAGCTGAAACCAAGAGTCTGACACTCAACCGACTGAGCCACCCAGGCACCACACTAATATTAGTAATTCTTATTTTTATTTCTTTATGATTTTGGATAGGGGTTTATTTAGGTATTAATTTGTTAAATAAAATTTTTGTTTTGTTTTTTTAAGATTTATTTATTTATTTGAGAGTGAGAATGAGAATGAGACAGAGAGCATGAGAGGGAGGAGGGTCAGAGGGAGAAGCAGACTCCCCGCTGAGCAGGGAGCCCGATGCGGGACTCGATCCCGGGACTCCAGGATCATGACCTGAGCCGAAGGCAGTCGCCCAACCAACTGAGCCACCCAGGTGCCCAAATTTTTAATTGACTTTATTTTGGTACACATTTTACGGATATATTTTACTATATTAGTGTTTGCATGATCTTTTTGTAAACTTCTACTTAAATTCCAGTTAGTTAACATACAGTGCAGTACTAGTTTCAAGTGTACAATATAGTGATTAAACACTTCCATACTACACCCAGTGCCCATCACAAGTGCACTTCTTAATCCACATCACCTATTTAACCCATCCTCCCACTAACTACCCCTCTGGTAACCATTAGTTTGTTCTCTAGAGTTAAGAGTCTATTTCTTCTTTCTCTCTCTCTCTTTCTTTTTACCCCTTTGTTCATTTGTTTTCTTTCTTAAATTCCACATATGAGTGAAATCATATGGTATTTGTCATTCTCTGACTGATTTATTTTGCTTAGCATTATACTCTCTAGTTCCATCCATGTTGTTGCAAATGGTCAGATTTCATTCCTTTTATGACTGAGTAATATCCCATTGTATAAATATATACTGCTTCTTCTTTATCCATTCATCTATCCATGGACACTTGGGCTGTTTCCATAATTTGGCTATTGTAGATAATACTGCTATAAAGATCAGGGTGCATGTATCCCTTTAAATTAGTATTTTTGTATTCTTTGAGTAAATCCCTAGTAGTGCAATTGCTGGATCATAGGATAGTTCTATTTTTAACTTCCTGAAGAACCTCCTTATTGTTTTCCAGAGTGGCTGCCCCAGTTTGCATTCCCACCAACAGTGCAAGAGGGTTCCCCTTGGTTTCTTGTGTTGTTGATTTTAGCAATTCTGACAGGTGTGAGATGATATCTCATTGTAGTTTTGATTTGCATTTCCCTTATGGTGAGGGATGAGCATCTTCTCATGTGTCTGCGACCAATCTGTACGTCTTTGGAAAAATGTTCATATCTTGTGCCCTTTTTAAAATTGCATTATTCATTTTTTGGGTGTTGAGTTTGATAAATTCTTGATATATTGTAGATAGTAACCCTTTATCAGATATGTCATTTGCAAATATCTTCTCCCATTCCATAGGTTGCCTTTTAGTTTTGTTGACTGTTTCCTTCACTATGCAGAAGATTTTTATTTTGATGAAGTCCCAATAGTTTAGTTTTGCTTTTGTTTCCCTTGCCTCAGGAGACATATCTAGAAAGAAGTTACTACGGCTGATTCAAAGAAGTTACTGTTTGTGTTCTCCTCTAGGATTTTGATGGTTTCAGATCTCACATTTAGGTCTTTCATCAATTTTGAATTTATTTTTGTGTATGGTGTAAGAAAGTGGTCCAGTTTCATTCTTCTGCATGTTGCTGTCCAGTTTTCCCAACACCATTTGTTGAAGAGGTGGTCTTTTTTCCAGTTGGATATTTTTTCCTGCCTTGTCAAAGATTAATTGACCATACAGTTGTGGGTTCTTTTTTTGTGTGTGCCAGTACCATACTCTTTTAATCACTACAGCTTTGTAATATACTTGGAGTCCAGAATTGTGATGCCTCCAGCTTTGCTTTTCTTTTTTAAGGTTGCTTTGGCTAGTTGGGTCTTTTGTGGTTCCACACAAATTTTAGGATTGTTTGTTCTAGCTCTGTAAAAAATGCTGTTGGTATTTTGATAGGGATTGCATTAAATCTGTAGATTGCTTTGGGTAGTATAAACACTTTAACAGTATTTGTTCTTCCAATCCATGAGCATGGAATGTCTTTCCATTTCTTTGTGTCATCTTCAATTTCTTATATCAGTGTTTTATAATGTTCAGAATACAGGTCTTTTATCTCTTTGCTTAGGTTTATTCCTAGGTATCTTATTGGTTTTGGTGCAATTATAAATGGGATTGATTCCTTAATTTTTCTTTCTGCTGCCTCATTATTGGTATACAGAAATGCAACAGATTTCGGTACACTGATGTATCCTGTGATTTTAATGAATTAATTTATCAGTTATAGTAGTTTTTTGGTGGAGAGTTCCAGGTTTTCTATATAGTGTATCATGTCATCTGCAAATTGTGAAAGTTTGACTTCTTCCTTGCTGATTTGGATATCTTTTATTTCTTTTTGTTGTCTGATTGCTGTGGCTAGGACTTCCAGTACTGTTAGATAAGAGTGGTGAGAGTGGACATGCATGATCTATCTTTTGCATCCAGTTTAATTTTCTCTTCTTTTTTTAGCTTAAGGTCAAAACTTATGCTAGTGATGTTAAACCTGTCTTCTATTCTGATATACGTGTGTGTTATTTCCTTCAAGCACTGCTATAGCTATATCTTGCAATTATTATTAATGTCTAATTTTTCTCCAGTTAGGCATCATATTTTCCTATTTCTGAATATGTGTAATAATTCATGATTATATATGGAAAATATTGATTCATATGTTTGAGTATCTTGATTTTGTTTTCTTTCTTAAAGTATTGAATATTATTTAGCAGATAGTTAAGTTGTTTGTAGATCAAACTGATCATCTTGAAGCTTGTTATTAATTTTTATTAGGGAAATCCAAGGTAGCCTTTACTTCAGGGCTACATGAGTGCAACTTTTTTGGACTTTTTGGTATCTTTGCTGGATGCCATATGTTTTCAACAAGGTCTCTCCACTGGGGCTATCCAAAACTCAATAATTTCCCAGTCCTCTGGAATCTTTGGTAGTTTTTAGTTCACAGGTTCTTGGTAATGGTTCTTTTCCTAATAGTGTTCTTTGGCGGGCTTTCTGTATTTTCACTCTGTACATTTATTAGTTAGTATTCAGCTACCTATTATTCATAGAGACCACCATGCAGCTTTCTAGAGCTCCTTCTCTCAATGGTTTCCCTTTTTATTGGTATCCAGGCCCTCAAGTTAGAGCTATGCCAATAGCACTGAATAATGATCTCTCTCTCCTCAGCTCAAATAGTACATCTTTGTTTGGGCTCCACTTCGTTGGGTAACAGTCCATAAAGCATCTCCTATCTGGAAGGTAGAGGAATGGCAGGGATCATTTTATTGTTGCTCTTCTCTCAGGGATCATAGTCTTACACTGCCTCTTGTCAAACATCTAAAAAAGTTATTTGATATGTTTTGTTCATTAGGAGGGATACTACAAAACCATTTTCTCCTTCAAAGACAAAACAAAACTCTTATTAAGTATATCCTTGCTTGATTTTCTACATTCCCTAACAAATCATTTCAGGACCTTAAAAAGAAAGATATTTGGGTAATTTGGTGGCATCAGTGAAAGATGATGATCTGTAGTCTTTTCCATGTTTTAAGATTTTTTGAGAGTAATTTTTATAATTTACTTCATGTATAAATTGTATAGGAGTATGTTTACAAATTTAGAATACTTGTTAATAACTAAATGTATAGTTACATGTTGATTCTTTTTCTTTTCAGTCTGATTAGCATTTACTCTTTCTCTGGAGTTTTATTTTCAGTCTTCCACCACAAACACTTCCTACCTGCCTTTCTTCCCATACTTTTCTCCTTAGCACTTTTCTTTTCTTTTTTTTTTCCATCAATAGATACACTTTATTCGAATGTCTTTATAAATAGGACTTGATGTTGAACAGGAAGAGGTTTTCAAAAGGGTTAAAATTTATTCAACAACAGAAATTGGTCCTTCCCTTCAGTTTGTCTCGGAACTTGGTCATCTGACATATCATTGTCAGAGGTCCACCTCACTAATCATTTCCATCACATGCAAATTCTAAAAGTGTTCTGGTGGCCCTGTCTATTTCTCTGGAAATCTCTTCAACTGCTTTCAGTTGAAACAGAAGGGCAAGGTTTTTATCCGCTCACACTCTACTCCACTGGGCTATGGAAAAAATGGATATTTGCTTATTATTTTAGATCTTCCTTAACCGCTTACATTTTTTGCCATATGTATATTTACTTTTCTTTGAAACATAAGGGAAAAAAATAAAAGGCGACCACTTCGGTCAGTTGCACAGAAGAGCCTGTAACGTCTGCGCACAAATCCGTCCTTCCGTTAAGCTCACCCTGAGCTGTGGCAGCAAGTGAGGAATGGACCGTGCCTGCCAACAACTGTGTAGCTTTTTAAAAAACTCAATTGGGGTTAAAATAGAAAATCTTTAAGTCCTGATGTTCTGGTTCTTTTGAGTAAATTCCTGTCAAATTCATTCAGAAATTTGTAAATCATAGATGACATATCATGATTTATACTTTAGAATTTTTCATACCGGAATTTTAAAGTGCCTTTTCAAAGTTTTTACAGGTGTTTTTATAACTCCTTTGTGGAGAGATAATAAAAATAAGAATACTTCTTTTGTTTTGTTTTGTTTTATTATGTTATGTTAGTCACCATATAATACATCATTAGTTTATGATGTAGTGATCCATGATCCACTGCTTTGTATAACACCCAGTGCTCCATGCAATACATGCCCTCCTTAATACCCATCACCGGGCTAACCCATCCCCCCACTCCCATCCCCTCTAAAACCCTGTTTGTTTCTCAGAGTCCATAGTCTCTCATGGTTCATCTCTCCCTTCGATTTCCCTCCCTTCATTTTTCCCTTCCTTCTCCTAATGTCCTCCATGCTATTTCTTATGTTCCACATATAAGTGAAACCAAATGATAATTGACTTTCTCTGCTTGACTTAGTTCACTTAGCATAATCTCCTCCAGGCCCATCCATGTTGATGTAAAAGTTGGGTATTCATCCTCTCTGATGGCCGAGTGATATTCCATTGTATATATGGACCACATCTTTATCCATACATCTGTTGAAGGGCATCTCAGCTCTTTCCACAGTTTGGCTATTGCAGACATTGCTGCTATGAACACTGGGGTGCATAGGGCCCTTCTTTTCACTACATCGGGGTCTTAGGGGTAAATACCCAGGAGTGAAATTGCTGGGTCACAGGGTAGCTCTATTTTTAATTTTTTGAGGAACATCCACACTGGTTTCCAAAGTGGCTGTACCAACTTGCATTCGTACCAACTTGCATTCCCACCAACAGTGTAAGAGGGTTCCCCTTTCTCCACAACCTCTCCAACATTTGTTGTTTCTTTCCCTGCCCATTTTTGCCATTCTAACTGGTGTAAGCTGGTATCTCAATGTGGTTTTGATTTGAATTTCCCTGATGGCTAATGATGATGAACATTT
This sequence comes from Neomonachus schauinslandi, assembly GCF_002201575.2. Classification (NCBI taxonomy): domain Eukaryota; kingdom Metazoa; phylum Chordata; class Mammalia; order Carnivora; family Phocidae; genus Neomonachus; species Neomonachus schauinslandi. The sequence goes on along the minus strand of NC_058419.1, from coordinate 97,212,188 downwards.
TTTCATGTGTCTGTTAGCCATTTGTATGTCTCCTTTGGAGAAGTGTCTGTTCATGTCTTCTGCCCATTTTTTGACTTGATCATTTGTTTTTTGGGTGTGGAGTTTGAGAAGTTCTTTATAGATCTTGGATACCAGCCCTTTATCTGTAGTGTCATTTGCAAATATCTTCTCCCATTCTGTGGGTTGCCTCTTTGTTTTGTTGACTGTTTCCTTTGCTGTGCAGAAGCTTTTTATCTTGATGAAGTCCCAAAAATTCATTTTTGCTTTTGTTTCACTAGCTTTTGGAGATGTATCTTGAAAGAAGTTGCTGTGGGTGATGTCAAAGAGGTTACTGCCTATGTTCTCCTCTAGGATTTTGATGGATTCCTGTCTCACATTGAGGTCTTTCATCCACTTTGAGTTTATCTTTGTGTATGGTGTTAGAGAATGGTCGAGTTTCATTCTTCTGCATGTGGCTGCCCAATTTTCCCAGCACCATTTATTGAAGAGACTGTCTTTTTTCCATTGCATGTTTTTTCAGGCTTTGTTGAAGATTATTTGACCACAGAGGTGAGGGTCCATATCTGGGTTCTCTATTCTGTTCCATTGGTCTATATGTCTGTTTTTGTGCCAGTACCATGCTGTCTTGGTGATCACTGCTTTGTAATAGAGCTGGAAATCAGGCAATGTGATGCCCCCAGCTTTGTTTTTCTTTTTCAACATTTCCTTGGTAATTCGGGATCTTTTCTGATTCCATACAAGTTTTAGGATTGTTTGTTCCAGCACTTTGAAAAATGTCATTAGAATTTTGATCGGGATGGCACTGAAGGTATAGATTGCTCTGGGTAACATAGACATTTTAACAATGTTTATTCTTCCGATCCATGAGCATGGAGTATTTTTCCATCTTTTTGTGTCTTCTTCAATTTCTTTCATGAGTATTCCATGTTTTCTAGAGTATAGATCCTTTACCTCTTTGGTTAGGTTTATTCCGAGGTATCTTATGGTTTTTGGTGCTATTGTAAATGGAATCATTTCTCTAATTTCTCTTTCTACAGTTGTGTTGTTAGTGTATAAGAAAGCAACTGATTTCTGTGCATTGATTTTGTATCCTGCCACATTACTGAATTCCTGGATGAGTTCTAGTAATTTGGGGGGGGGGAGTCTTTTGGGTTTTCCACATAAAGTATCATGTCGTCTGCGAAATGAGAGAGTTTGACTTCTTCTTTGCCAATTTGAATACCTTTTATTTCTTTGTGTTGTCTGATTCCTGTTCCTAGGACTTCTAGTACTAGGTTGAACAATAGTGGCGAGAGTGGGCATCCTTGACGTGTTCCTGATCTTAAGGGAAAGGCTCTCACCTTTTCCCCATTGAGGATGATATTCGCTGTGGGTTTTTCATAAATGGATTTTATGTACTTGAGGAATGTTCCCTCTATCCCTATACTCTGAAGAGTTTTAATCAGGAAAGGATGTTGTATTTTGTCAGATGCTTTTTCTGCATCAATTAAGAGGACCATATGGTTCTTCTCCCTCCTCTTATTAATGTGTTCTATCACATTGATTGATTGGCGAATGTTGAACCACCCTTGCATCCCGGGGATAAATCCCACTTGGTCGTGGTGGATGATCCTTTTAATGTATTGTTGGATCCTATTAGCTAGGATTTTGTTGAGGATTTTGGAATCCATATTCCTCAGGGATATCAGTCTGAAATTCTCCTTTTTGTTGGGGTCTTTGCCTGGTTTGGGGATTAAGGTAATGCTGGTCTCAGAGAATGAGTCTGGAAGCTTTCCTTCTGTTTCTATATTTTGAAATAGCTTCAGGAGAATAGGTATTATTTCTTCTTTGAATGTTTGGTAGAATTGCCCAGGGAATCCATCAGGCCCTGAACTCTTCTTTTTTGGGAGGTTTTTGATCACTGCTTTAATCTCTTACTGGTTATTGGCCTATTCAGGTTGTCAATTTCTTCCTGTTTCAGTCTTGGCAGCCTATAGGTTTCCAGGAAGGCCTCCATTTCATCCAGATTGCTCAGTCTATTGGCATATAGTTGTTGATAATAATTTCTAATAATTGTTTCTATTTCCTCGGTGTTAGTCGTGATCTCTCCCCTTTCATTCATAATTTTATTAATTTGGGTCCTTTTTCTTTTCTTTTGGATAAGTCTGGCCAGTGGTTTATCGATCTTATTAATTCTTTCAAAGAACCAACTTCTAGTTTCATTGATCTGATCTACTGTGTTTCTGGTTTCTAATTCATTGATCTCTGCTCTAATTTTAATTATTTCTCTTCTAATGCATGGCTTAGGCATCATTTGTTGCATTTTCTCTAGTTCTTTAAGGTGTAGAGTTAGTTGGTGAATTCGAGATTTTTCTATTTTTTTGAGTGAGGCTTGGATGGCTATGTTTTTCCCCCTTAGGACCACCTTTGCAGTATCCCATAGGTTTTGGACTGCTGTGTTTTCGTTCTCATTGATTTCCATGAATTGTTTAAGTTCTTCTTTGATTTCCTGGTTGACCCAAACATTCTTGAGCAGAGTGGTCTTTAGCTTCCAAGTGTTTGAATTTCTGCCAAATTTTTTCTTGTGATTGAGTTCCAGTTTTAAAGCATTGTGGTCTGAGAATATGCAGGGAATAATCTCAGTCTTTTGGTATCGGATGAGACCTGATTTGTGACCCAGTATATGGTCTATTCTGGAGAAAGTTCCATGTGCGCTCGAGAAGAATGAGTATTCTGTTGTTTTAGGGTGGAATGTTCTGTAAATATCTATGAGGTCCATCTGGTCCAATGTATCATTCAAAGCTCTTGTTTCCTTGTTGATTTTCTGCTTAGATGATCTGTCCATTGCTGAGAGTGGAGTATTGAGGTCTCCTACAATTAACATATTATCATCAATATGACTCTTCATTTTGCTTAACAGTTGGCTTATGTAGATGGCTGCTCCCATGTTGGGGGCATAGATATTTACAGGTTTTATTTTAAGCAGTACTCAAGGAATTAGAGTTAAGAAGGTAACAACGTCTTCTATCGTATATTCATTGTCACTACTTTTCTTTATATAAGTATAGACCATAAATCAATTAATAATAATGAAGTCATGGAGCCAAATATGGGGAAATTGTAAGGTAGCAAAAAAAAATTAAATATTAAACTGCTAAAAATGAATTCTTTTTTTTAAGACATTATTTATTTGAGAGAGAGAGAATGAGAGAGAGCACATGAGAGGGGGGAGGGTCAAAGGGAGAAGCACACTCCCCGCCAAGCAGGGAGCCCAATGCAGGACTTGATTCCGGGGCTCCAGGATCATGTACTGAGCCAAAGGCAGTCGCTTAACCAACTGAGCCACCCAGGTGTCCCCCAAAATGAATTCTTCATCTTAATTTTCTCCCCTTTAATTATACTGAAGTGTCCTCAATATTATAAATAGCCATGTGAAATTCAAACTCTAAGTATTTTTGTATATAAAAATTAATGAGAGAAATTATGTTTAAATCCTACCACTAAGTCTGCTTTAAGTGAAAACAGATCACTGATGATAAAATATGAATGAATATACAAGATTACAATACCCTGAGAATATGATAAATTTCTGTACAGCAAAGAAAAATTATACTGATCATACATAGTTGCCCAAAATAATAATCAACAGAACGCATTAGAGCTTGCTGCTTGTCATCATTTTTACAGATTATATGTTTGATTCAACAGATAATTTGCAGTTTATGAAAATCTAGATTTAAATTATAAATCAAAAGATATCATTCTTTGGTTTGAATAACTCTTTTTACAAATTCCACAAATATTTTCCACCCTATGCTTGTCATATTGACATCTCAAAATTTCTAAAAATGAACTCATTATTTTACTGTAAACATGTATTCCTCTGCTACATTTAAAAAATATTGATCCATGCCTTTACCATATGCCTAGTAGAAATGAGACATAAAGCACTACCAGAGAAACAAGTTGCAGGCCAATATCAGTAAGCCAGTAAATTAAGTCTGATAGGTAAGTAAAATATAATGTCCAACATGGCTATGGAAAATTGGAAATAAGTCTATTAGGGATTAGAAATCCAGGAATATGGGGCGCCTGGGTGGCTCAGTCGTTAAGTGTCTGCCTTCAGCTCAGGTCATGATCCCAGGGTCCTGGGATCCAGACCCACATCAGGCTCTCTGCTCGGCGGGAGGCCTGCTTCTCCCTCTCCCACTCCCCCTGCTTGTGTTCCCTCTCTCACTGTGTCTCTGTCAAATGGATAAATAAAATCTTTAAAAAAAAAAGAAAGAAATCCAGGAATATGATAGTAAGCAATTATTCAGACAAGCAAGGGAGGAAAACAGTATGCATGAATATCAGGAGCCAGCAATGCCCATGGTACATTTTTACAGACTTAAATCTGGTACAGTTTTTTAAAGGTCCTTCCTCTCGGAAAAAGGACAACACCCCTTCATTTAAATAATCACTGATTCCTGTCATTTCTGTTTTCATAAAGTCTTTTTAATCCATTCCCTTCTCTCCACTCCTACTTCTAGAGTCATATCTCATCTTCCCTTCGTGGTTGATTCAAAAGTCTTTTATCAGGGTTCTGTTCCTTCGATGTTTCCCCATTCTAGAGTATCCCACATACAGCTGACAAATTTAAATTCAATGGTTAATCCCCTTCCAACAAACTTGCAGTGGCTTCCCCCAAATTACAGAATAAAGACCGACCATATTCCTTAGCTTGCAGGTATAGGTTTTCTTTTTGAAATTAATTAATTAATTATGTTTGAGTATAGTTGACACACCATGTTGCATTAGTTTCAGATGTACAACTTAGTGATTTGACAAGTTTATACACTGTGATATGTTCACAAGTGTAACTACAATCGGTCCCATTACACTGTTATTACATTATCATTGACTGTATTCCTTATGCTCTTTTTGTTCCTGTGACTTATTCATTTCATAACTAGAAGACTGTATCTCCCTCTCCCCTTCACCCACTTTGCCCATCCCCCACCCCCCTCCCCTCTGGCAACCATCAGTTTGTTCTCTGTATTTATAGTTCTGATTCTTTTTGCTTATTAATTTTTTAGATTCCATTTATGAGTGAAATCATATGGTATGTCTTTCTTAGACTGACTTATTTCACTTAGCATAATCCCCTCTAGATTCATCAATGTTGTCTCAAATGGCATGAGCTCATCCTTTTTTATGGCTGTGTAATATTCTATTGTGTGTGTATGTGTCTGTGTTTATATATACACACACACATTTTCCTTATCCATTCATCTATTACTGAACACTTAGATTTCTCCCATGTCTTGGCTACTGTAAATAATGCAATAAACATAGAGATGCATATATCTTTTTGAGTTGGTGTTTTTGTTTTCCCTGGGTAAATGCCAAATAGTGGAATTATTGGATCTTATGGCACTTCTATTTTTAATTTTTTGAAGAAACGCCACCCTGTTTTCCACAGTGGCTGCACCAGTTTGCATTACCACAAACAGTACACAAGGGTTCCTTTTTCTCCACATCTTCACCAAAATTTGTTGTTTGTCATTTTGATTGTAGCCATTCTGACAGGTGTGAGGTGATATCACATTGTGGGTTATTTTTTAAGTTTTTATTTAAATTCCAGTTAGTTAACATACAATGTTATATTAGTTTCATATGTACAATTTACTGATTCAACACTTCCATACATCACCTGGAGCTCATCATTACAAGTGCACACCTTAATCCCCATCACCTATTTAACCCATCCCCCCACCTACCTTCCCTCTGGTAATCATCAGTTTCTTCTCTCTAATTAAGAGTCTGTTTCTTGATTCGTCTCTTTCTCTTCTCTTTTTTCCCTTTGCTCATTTCTTTTGCAGGAAAAAATATGCAATGGGAAAAAGACAGTCTCTTCAATAAATGGTGCTGGGAAAATTGGACAGCCACATGCAGAAGAATGAAACTCGACCATTCTCTAACACCATTCACAAAGAGAAACTCAAAGTGGATGAAAGACCTCAATGTGAGACAGGAATCCATCAAAATCCTAGAGGAGAACATAGGCAGTAACCTCTTTGACATCACCCACAGCAACTTCTTTCAAGATACATCTCCAAAAGCTAGTGAAACAAAAGCAAAAATGAACTTTTGGGACTTCATCAAGATAAAAAGCTTCTGCACAGCAAAGGAAACAGTCAACAAAACAAAGAGGCAACCCACAGAATGGGAGAAGATATTTGCAAATGACACTAGAGATAAAGGGCTGGTATCCAAGATCTATAAAGAACTTCTCAAACTCAACACCCAAAAAACAAATAATCAAGTCAAAAAATGGGCAGAAGATATGAAAAGACACTTCTCTGAAGAAGACAAATGGCTAACAGACACATGAAAAAATGTTCATCATCATTAGCCATCAGGGAAATCCAAATCCAAACCACACTGAGATACCACCTTACACCAGTTAGAATGGCAAAAATGGGCAGGGAAAGAAACAACAAATGTTGGAGAGGTTGTGGAGAAAGGGGAACCCTCTTACACTGTTGGTGGGAATGCAAGTTTGTACAGCCACTTTGGAAACCAGTGTGGAGGTTCCTCAAAAAATTTAAAAATAGAGCTACCCTATGACCCAGCAATTGCACTACTGGGTATTTACCCCTAAGACACCGATGTAGTGAAAAGAAGGGCCATATGCACCCCAATGTTCATAGCAGCAATGTCCGCAATAGCCAAACTGTGGAAAGAGCTGAGATGCCCTTCAACAGATGAATGGATAAAGAAGATGTGGTCCATATATACAATGGAATATTACTCAGCCATCAGAAAAGATGAATACCCAACTTTTACATCAACATGGATGGGACTGGAGGAGATTATGCTAAGCGAAATAAGTCAAGCAGAGAAAGTCAATTATCATATGGTTTCAGTTATTTGTGGAACATAAGAAATAGCATGGAAGACATTAGGAGAAGGAAGGGAAAAATAGGGGGGGAATTGGAGGGAGAGATGAACCATGAGAGACTATGGACTCTGAGAAACAAACAGGGTTTTAGAGGGGAGGGGGGAGGGGGGATTGGTTAGCCCGGTGATGGGTATTAAGGAGGGCATGTACTGCATGGAGCACTGGGTGTTATACGAAAACAGTGGATCGTGGATCACCACATCAAAAACCAATTATATATTGTATAGTGACTAACATAATAAAATTTAAAAAAAAAAGAACCATATGATCATGTCAACAGATGCAGAAAAAATATTTGACAAACTACAGCATCCTTTCATGATAAAAAGCCTCAGCAAAGTAGGGTTAGAGTTAACATACTTCAACATAATAAAGGCCATATTTGAAAAATGCAAAGCTCACATCATCTTAAAGGGGAAAAACAGAGCCTTACCCCTAAGGTTAGGCACTAGACAAGGCTGTCCACTCTCAGCACTTTTAGTCAAAATAGTACTGGAAATGCTAGCCATAGAAATCAGACAACAAAGGGGCGCCTGGGTGGCTCAGTTGGTTAAGAGACTGCCTTTGGCTCAGGTCATGACCCCACCATCCTGGGATGGAGCCCCGCGTCGGGCTCCCTGCTCGACAGGGGGCCTGTTTCTCCCTCTCTGTCTGCCGCTCCCACTGCTTGTGCTCTCCTGCTCTCTCTCTGCCAAATAAATAAATAAAATAAATTAAAACTTAAAAAAAAAGAAATCAGACAACAAATATAAATAAAAAGCACCCAAATTGGCAAGAAAGAAGTCAAACTTTCTCTATTTGCTGTTGACATGGTATATATATGGAAAAGCCAAAAGGTCCCACCAAAAAAACCACTAGAACTGATAAACAAATTGGGTAAAATCTCAGCATACAAAGTAAACAAACATAAATCTGTTGCCTTTCTATACACCAATAGTGATGCAGCAGAAAGAGAAATTAAGGAATGTATCCCATTTATAACTGCACCAACAATAAGATACCTAGGAATAAACCTAACCAAAGAGGTGAAAGACCTGTTCTCTGAAAATTATAAAACACTAATGAAAAAAATTGAACAGGAAAGAAATGGAAAGGCATTCCATGCTCATGGATTGGAAGAAAAATTTTGTTAAAATGTCTTTACTAATCAAAGCAATCTACACATTTAATGCAATCCCTACCAAAATATCAACAGTATTTTTCACAGAGCTAAAACAAGCAATCCTAAAATCTGTATAGAACCACAGCAGACCCCAAATAGCCAAAGCAACTTTGAAAAAGAGAAGCAAAGCTGGAGGCATCACAATTCCGACTTCAAGGTATATTACAAAGCTGTAGTAATCAAAAGAGTACAGAAATAGACACATAGAGCAATAGAACAGAATAGAAAATCCAGAAATGAACCCACAGCTATATGGCCAGTTAATCTCTGACAAAGCAGGGAAGAATATCCAGTGGGGAAAAATGACAGTCTCTTCAACATATGGTGTTGGGAAACTGGACAGCAACATGCAAAACAATAAAACTGGACCACTTTCTTATGTCATAAACAAAAATAAATTCAAAATGGATCAAAGACCTAAATGGGAGACAAGAATCCATAAAATCCTAGAGGAGAAGGTGATGGTGGACATGGCCAGCAACCTGATGCTGGTGGACGAGCACCCGCTGTGGCTGGCCCAGCGTGAGGACAAGGCCTGCAGTGGCATCGTGGGTGCCCTGGAGCTCATGGGGGAGGGGCTGCCCTCAACCCCCACGCCCAGCACATCTCTGTGAACTCAACGAAGGTGGCATTGGAGGCCTACCTCATCAAGCCACACAGCTACCTGGGGCTGACCTGCACAGCCTTCCAGAGAAGGGAGGCAGGAGTACCAGGCGTAGCTGTGGCCACCCCCATCATCTTTGCTGGAACCAGTGGCTGTGGTGTGAGCAACCTGACCGAGCCAGTGGCCATTTCGCTTTGGCACTGGGCTGAGGGGGCTGAACCTGTGGCAGCTTGGTGGAGCCAGCACGGGCTGGGGGACCCCGGGGGTTGGAACTCTGAGGGCTGCCAGCTCCACTCCAGTCAGCCCTGCACTGCCGGCACTTGGGCAACGTGGCCGTGCTCATGGAGCTGAGTGCCTTCCCCAGGAAGGTGGGGGCTCTGGGGCAGGGCTGCATCCTGTCGTGAACCCCTGCATGGCCCTGCTGCTGCTCTGCCTTTTCTCCACCATGAATACCTACATCCTCAACCACAGCTCCATCCATGTATCCCGGAAGGGCTGGCACTTGCTCCTGAACCTGTGCTTCCACATGGCCATGACCTCCGCCGTCTTTGCAGGAGGCATCACACTCACCAACTACCACATGGTCTGCCAGGCAGTGGGCATCACTCTGCACTACTCTTCGTTGTCCACACTACTCTGGATGGGTGTGAAGGCCCTAGTCCTCCACAAGGAGCTCACCTGGAGAGCGCCCCCTCCACAAGAAGGGGACTCGGCCCCGCCCACACCCCGACCCATGCTCCGGTTCTATCTGATCGTGGGAGGGATCCCACTCATTATCTGCGGCATCACAGCTGCGGTCAACATCCACAACTACCGGGACCACAGCCCCTAGTGAGTGCTGCTGCCTGCCTGCCCCAAACCTACCCGCCCCTACACTGGATGCCTTACTTCACTGGTGGGGGCACCTGCAGGCCGACCCAGCCAGTGACCCAACCCAAACCCATGCATGTTGCCTAAGCCAGTCTCTGCCTTGCCACTCACCATGTCCTATCTGCCCAACCATCCAGCCACCTCAGACATGCTCCCCGTCCTCACCCACTGCCTGTGTCTCCCCTCAGCTGCTGGCTGGTGTGGTGTCCAAACCTAGGAGCCTTCTAAAAAAAAAAAAAAATCCTAGAGGACAACACAGGCAGTAACCTCTTTGATACTGTCCATAGCAATTACTTACTAGATAGTTCTCCAGAGGCAAGGGAGACAAAAGCAAAAATAAACTATTGGGACTTCATCAAAATAAAAAGCTTCTGCACAGTGAAGGAAACAATCAACAAAACTAAAAGGCACCCTATGGAATGGGAGAAGATATCTGCAAATGACATATCTGATAAAGGGTCAGTATTCAAAGTATATCAAAAACTTATCAAGCTCAACCCCCCAAAAGCAAATAATCTAATTAAAAATGGGCAGAGGACATGGATACACATTTTTCCAAAGACATACAGATGGCGAACAGACATATGAAAAGATGCTCATCATTACTTACCATCAGGCACATACAAATCAACACTACAAGACCTCACACCTGTCAGAATAGCTAAAATCAACAACACAAGAAACAACAGGTGTTGGCAAGGATGTGGAGAAGGGGGAACCCTCCTGCATTGTTGGTAGGAATGCAAACTGGTGCAGCCACTCTGGAAAACAGTGTGGAGGTTCCTCAAAAATTTAAAAATAGAACTACCTTATGATTCAGCAATTGCACTCCTAGGTATTTACCCAAAGAATACAAAAATACTAATTCTAAGGGATACATACACCCCAATGTTTATAGCAGCATTATCTGCAATAGCCAAATTATGGAGAGAGCCCAAATGTCCCTCGACTGATGAACACATGAAAATGATGTGGTATTTTATATATATATATATACAACGGAATATTTCTCAGTGACTAAAAGGAATGAAATCTTTCCATTTGTAATGACATGTATGGAGCTAGAGAGTATTATGCTAAGTGAAATAAGTCAGTCAGAGAAAGACAAATACTATATGATTTCAGTCATCTGCAGAATTTAAGAAACAAATGAGAATAGGGGAAAAAAGAAAAGAAAGAGAGAGACAAGCCAAGAAACGGACTCTAAACTAGAGAGCATAAACTGATGGCTACCAGAGGGGAGTTGGGTAGGGACGTTGGTTAAATAGGTGATGGCGATTAAGAAGTGCACTGTGATGAGCACTGGGCATTGTATGTAAGTGTTGAATCACTAAATCCTGCACTGAAACTAAAAAAAAAAAAAAAAAAATCTTCTTCAAAGTCAAGGAAACAATCAACAAAACTAAAAGGCAACCTACAGAATGGGAGAAGATATTTGGGAATGACCTATCTGATAGAGTTAGTATCCAAAATATATAAAATTAAACAAGTCAACACTCAAAAAACAAATAATCCAATTAAAAACTGGGAAGAGGACATGAACAGACATTTCTCCAAAGAAGACATCCAGATGGCTAACAGACACACAAAAATATGTTCATCATCCTTACCATCAGGGAAATACAAATCAAAACTACAAAGAGATATCACCCCACACCGCTCAGAATGGCTAAAATCAACAACACAAGAAACAAGAGATGTGGGTGAGAACGTGTAAAAAAAGGAACACTAGTGCACTGTTAGTGGTAATACAAATTGGTGCAGCCACTGTGGAATACAATATGGAGGCTCCTCAATAAGTTAAAAATAGAACAACCCTACAATCCAGTAATCACAGTACTAGGTCTTTACCCAAAGAATATAAAAACACTAATTCAGGGCGCCTGGGTGGCTCAGTTGGTTAAGCGACTGCCTTGGGCTCAGGTCATGATCCGGGAGTCCCTGGATCGAGTCCCGCATCAGGCTCCCTGCTCGGCAGGGAGCCTGCTTCTGCCTCTGACCCTCCCCCCTCTCATGTGCTCTCTCTCTCTCATTCTCTCTGTCTCAAATAAAAAAAAAAAACACTAATTCAAAGGGATACATGCACCCCAATCTTTATAGCAGCATATTTACAGTAGGCAAGATATGGAAGCAGCCCAAGTATCCATCAATTCATGAGTGGATAAAAAAAAGTGGTCTATATATATATACAATGAGATATTACTCAGCTATAAAAAGGAATGAAAATCTTGCCATTTACAAAAACATGGATGAAGCAAGAGAGTATAATACTAAGCAAAATAAATCAGTCAGAAAAAGACAAATACCATATGATTTCACTCATATATGGAATTTAAGAAATAAAACAAATGATCAAAGGGAAAAAGAGAGAGAGATCAGGAAACAGACTGTGAACTATAAAGAACAAACTGACGGTTACCAGAGGGGAGGGGTGTAGGGTTTGGGTTAAATAGGGGATTAAGGAATTCACTTGCCATGGTTAGCACCAGGTGATGTATGGAACTATTGAATCACTATACTGTACACCTTAAACTAATATAACACTGTAAAAAATAAAGTTACACTTACCTCCAAAAAAGAAAAAGAAAATTGCCAAATGTATCAAAAGTAAAATGGCAAGTTATTTAGTGAATAGAACAAGACTTACACATGAGTGATTTGTAAATACACTCAATTCATTATTAAGTTTAGAGTTCGATTTTGCCCATAGCATCAGTTGTGAAACTAAATCCTGCTTTACCAGTCCATCCTTCTCATAGTTCTCTATTATTTTCCATAGGTCAATGATAACATAAATAGCGAGAAGAACAAGAAGTAAGAGATTTTTAGTTTTTGTACAGCCAATATTTAGCTTGAATGAAGAAATGGGAACAGGGTAGATTTAATATTCCCCAAAACTTTCCACTAATTAATGAAAAGATCTTTTATATGCTCAACATTAACTGTGGCCCAAATTTCTTCTAGTAAGTATACAGGAAATATCCTGGATGTTAGCATTTGTGGATAAAAAGTGTAGCATATTGTAATATCACTATGGAATAATTCTATTTCTCAGTAATATCCCTGAGTCCCTATTTTGGGGATCATTATCCTGCCTACATCCTACCTTGCCATGAATAATAAACTTTTATTGTGTTAAGCCATCTAATATTGGTATTTTTAATAACCTCCTGACTTATTACAGCAAGGATACAGACAGGCCTTTATCTTACATTTCTAGAATCTCCTGATCACCACCTGATCATCATGCATAAAGCCAGCAACTACTCTTTCCGTAGACCTGAATAATGTGATATTCTAGAAGAAAACACATGGTATCATGGTGAGGGCTGAAGAAGTTATACCTGAATGAGAAGAGTTTAGGGAACTATGAAGTATCCTGAATGAATAATTTTACACCCATACTTTTATGCAGGAGAAGCAGAATCATGGACCCACTTTCATCTGTAGCATAGCAGTGTTACTTCATGTTACTCATTTGGGCCACTGCTGATAGTTCCTGGATGCCTTGGTTGACCAGGCACAGCTACATAAAAGCAATAGCTCACAGTTATTGAACTATGCAGAGTTCCACGCAATTTTTAAATTATCTCATCTAATCTCCACAAATACAACTATAATATATGTAAATTGTTTTTGTTTCTTCCCAAAATTAAAAATGAAGCAACAAAGTAATTTGCCCAATATCATAAAACTACAAAGAGACAGTGTTGAAATTCAAATCTAGACACTAGAAGCTATGCCCATAACTACTCAAATATTTTCAGCAACCATTCTTGCCAGGGAATAATATTCATATGTCTGTTTTACAAAGATACAAGTCTTGATAAAGTTATATTGTTTGTTGGAAGTTTGGAGGTGCAACCTGACTAAAAAATATATGGCAAAATGTGACCTTTATTCCATTTATAGAGATTACAATCCAATCTTTAGAAAATGTTCCTTCTGGGCGCCTGGGTGGCTCAGTCGGTTAAGCGACTGCCTTCGGCTCAGGTCATGATCCTGGAGTCCCGGGATCGAGTCCCGCATCGGGCTCCCTGCTCTGCAGGGAGCCTGCTTCTCCCTCTAACCCTCCCCCCTCTCATGTACTCGCTCTCTCTCATTCTCTCTCTCTCAAATAAAAAAAAAAAAATCTTTAAAAAAAAAAAAGAAAATGTTCCTTCTTCCTCTTTAAAAAAATTTTATGACTTACAAAAAGCTGTACATAACATATATATAACATGACAAGTTTGGAGATTTCTCTCTCCTCTTTGTAAAAGCTTCTGTATATACTAAATAAAAGACTGTAGTACACTTGTAAAGTAAGTCATTAAAATATTTATTTATGTGAATTAAAGTATATGTTAATGCTAATAAGATTTAATATAAACATTTATTTAAAAAAATATGTAGGACATCCCATCCAATAGTAGCAGACTACATATTCTTCTCAAGCATGCATAGAACATTGTCCAGTATAAATCAGATGATAGGCCACATAACAAGTCTTACCAAATTTTAAAAGATTAAAATTATACCAACTATCTTTTCTGACCACTGCAGTATGAAACTAGAAAACAACAAGAGGAAAGCTGAAAAAAGTCACAAATATGTGGAAATTAAATAACATATTCCTGAAAAATCAATGGGTCAAAGAAACAAACAAAAGAGAAATAAAAAAAAATCTTGAAACAAATGAAACACCCTACACACCCTACACAAAGATAAACTCAAAATGGATGAAAGACCTCAATGTGAGAGAGGAATCCATCAAAATCCTAGAGGAGAACATAGGCAGTAACCTCTTTGACATCGCCCACAGCAACTTCTTTCAAGATACATATCCAAAGGCTGGTGAAACAAAAGCAAAAATGAACTTTTGGGACTTCATCAAGATAAAAAGCTTCTGCACAGCAAAGAAACAGTCAACAAATCAAAGAGGCAACCCACAGAATGGGAGAAGATATTTGCAAATGACACTACAGATAAAGGGCTGGTATCCAAGATCTATAAAGAACTTCTCAAACTAGGGGCGCCTGGGTGGCTTAGTTGGTTAGGCGACTGCCTTCGGCTCAGGTCATGATCCTGGAGTCCCGGGATCGAGTCCCGCATCGGGCTCCCTGCTCGGCAGGGAGTCTGCTTCTCCCTCTGACCCTCCCGACCCTCCCCCCTCTCATGTGCTCTCTCTCTCAGTCTCTCTCTCTCAAATAAATAAATAAAATCTTAAAAAAAAAAGAACTTCTCAAACTCAACACCCAAAAAACAAATAATCAAGTCAAAAAGTGGGCAGAAGACATGAACAGACACTTCTCCAAAGGAGACATACAAATGGCTAACAGACACATGAAAAAGTATTCATCATCATTAGCCATCAGGGAAATCCAAATCAAAACCACACTGAGATACCACCTTACACCAGTTAGAATGGCAAAAATGGACAGGGAAAGAAACAACAAATGTTGGAGAGGTTGTGGAGAAAGGGGAATCCTCTTACACTGTTGGTGGGAATGCAAGTTGGTACAGCCACTTTGGAAAACAGTGCGGAGGTGCCTCAAACAATTAAAAATAGAGCTACCCTATGACCCAGCAATTGCACTCCTGGGTATTTACCCCTAAGACACCGATGTAGTGAAAAGAAGGGCCATATGCACCCCAATGTTCATAGCAGCAATGTCCGCAATAGCCAAACTGTGGAAAGAGCCGAGATGCCCTTCAACAGATGAATGGATAAAGAAGATGTGGTCCATATGTACAATGGAATATCATTCAGCCATCAGAAAGGATGAATACCCAATTTTTACATCAACATGGATGGGACTGGAGGAGATTATGCTAAGTGAAATAAGTCAAGCAGAGAAAGTCAATTATCATATGATTTCACTTATTTGTGGAACATAAGGAATAATATGGAGGACATTAGGAGAAGGAAGGGAAAAATGAAGGGGGGGAATCAGAGGGACAGATGAACCATGAGAGACTATGGACTCTGAGAAACAAACAGGGTTTTAGAGGGGAGGGGGGAAGGGGGACTGGTTAGCCTGGTGATGGGTATTAAGGAGGGCACATACTGCATGGAGCACTGGGTGTTACACGAAAACAATGATTCGTGGATCACCACCTCAAAAACTAATGATGTATTGTATGGTGACTAACATAACATAATAAAATAAAATTTAAAAAAAAAAGAAACATTCTTATCTTATTCCTGACCTTAGGAGAAGGAGGGGAAAAATGAAGGGGGGTGGAATCGGAGGGAGAGATGAACCATGAGAGACTATGGACTGTGAG
Source organism: Neomonachus schauinslandi (assembly GCF_002201575.2). NCBI lineage: Eukaryota > Metazoa > Chordata > Mammalia > Carnivora > Phocidae > Neomonachus > Neomonachus schauinslandi. Next base: position 97,196,360 of record NC_058419.1, on the reverse strand, counting down.
AAACAAACTGAGGGTTTTAGAGGGGAGGGGGTGGGGGGATGGTTTAGCCTGGTGATGGGTATTAAGGAGGGCACGTACTGCATGGAGGACTCGGTGTTAATACAAAAACAATGAATTGTGGATCACTACATCAAAAACTAAATGATGTATTGTATGGTGACTAACATAACATAATCAAATAAAAAAATTTAAAAAAGAAAACTCTTAAATTTAATAAAATTAAATATATATATATATAATTTGAGACAAAGAGTAATAATAAAATTCTTTGGAATTAACATGGAATGTGTTAAACGTATATGAAAAAAATCTTTAAAGCACTCTTGAAGGACATAAAGTTTAGACTGTGACAAATTGAAATACCAATCATGTTCTTGGACAGAAATATTGAGCCTAATACAGTCATCAGTACTCCCTAAGTTAAGTTATAAATTCTACCCAATTAAAATAAAAATATTTTTGTGGAAGTAAAACAGGTTTATGTGAAAGTACGTATGGAAAAATGAGGAATTCAGAATAATAAGAAAATTCTGAAAGAATATTATAATGTGGAGGAGGGGGCTAAACTTACCAAATCCCAAAACCAATTATAATGCCTCATAATTTCATCAATAAGATTTTGGTGTATGTAGTAGATTCCATTTATATTTTAATGCTGATAGTTTTCAGGCCCCACGCTTCCCCTTTCAACTTTTGTTGCACATTTGCGCTGATTTTTTTAATATTCTTTTTTTTTTTAAGATTTTATTTATTTGAGAGAGAAAGAATGAGAGAGAGAGTGAGCATGAGAGGGGGGAGGGTCAGAGGGAGAAGCAGACTCCCTGCCGAGCAGGGAGCCCGATGTGGGACTCAATCCCGGGACTCCAGGATCATGACCTGAGCTGAAGGCAGTCGCTTAACCAACTGAGCCACCCAGGTGCCCTGCGCTGATTTTTTTTAAAAAGTCCATCTACTCCCTTCCTGAGCACCTGCAGAAAGTTCAAAAAATGCAGACCTCAGGAATCCTCACCCTGGTACCACCCTCTAATCACAAAAACAAAATAAAACAAACAACAATAACAAAAAATAAAACAGGCTCACTCACCCTCCCTTTCCAGAAGACCTCAATATGCAAGTAATAAACTTTTTCAAATTCTTTGGGGTCTAGGTGACATCATCAGTCTTAATAACCAAACCAGTTTTGAATGGGTGGGGGTCCATCCTACCTCCTTAAGGCAAGCAAGCACAATAAGTATATATAGATAAACAGGCAATTTTTAAGAAATGTAACAGCTTTATTGAGATATAATTCACATACTGCATAATTCACTATCGAAAGAGTACAATTCTATATTTTTAGTATATTCACCGAGCTGTGTAACCATCACATCAATTTTATACTATTTCAAAAAGAAACCCCATACCACCTATTAGCAGTGACTCTTCATTCTCCTCTAACTCCCCTAGCCCTAGAAAACCAGTAATCCACTTTCTGTCCCTATAGATTTATCTATTCTGGACATTTCATATAAACAGAATCATACAATAAATAGTCTTTTGTGACTGTTTTGTTTCATTTAGCATATTTTCAAGGTTCATCCTTGTTGTAGTATGTATCTGTATTTCATTCTTTTTATCACCAAATAAGATTCTGTTTTGTGGATATATTAAAATTTGTTTATCCATTCATCAGTTGATATACATTTGGGTTGTTTATGCCTTTTGGCTATTGTAAGTATTGCTGATATGAACATGTGTGTACAAGGTCTTTTTGTGAACATGTTCCTAAATCTCTAGAAATGGAATTGCTGGGTTATATATTAACTCCACGTTTAACCTTTTAAGGTATTGTCAGCTTGTTTTCCAGTGTTTGTACCATTTTACTTTCCTAACAGCAGCATGTGAAAGTTCCAATTCTTCCATATCCATGCCAACACTTCTTATCTGTCTTTTAGATTATGTCTGTCCTAGTTAGATATGAAGTGGTATTTCACTGTGTATTTGATTTGCATTTCCCTGATGGCTAATGATATTCAGCATCTTTTCATGCGCTAGTAGGACATTTGTGTATCTTCTCTGTAGAAATGTCTATTTAAGGCTTTAGCTCACTTTTTAAAGTGGGTTGTTTGTCTTTTTTTACTATTATTGTTGTCTTTTTTCATTATTGGGTTGTAACAGTTCTTTATATATTCTAGATGTAAGTCTATTATCAGATATATGATTTGCAGGTATTTTTCCCATTCTGTGAGTTGTCTTTTCATTTTATTGGTGGTATCTTTTGAACCACAGAAGTCTAAGTTTCATAAAATCCAATTTATCCATTTCTTTCTTTTATCCATTTCTTTGTGTTTTTGGTGTCACACATGAGAAGGCTTTACCTAACCTAAGATCAAGAAGATTTATTTCTCTGATTTCTTCTAAGATTTCTATAGCTTTAACTCTTGCATATAGATCTGTAACCCATTTTGAGTTAATTTTTGTGTATGTTATGAGGGAGTAGTCCAACTTCATTCTTTGACATGTGTATATGCAATTATTGCAGCAATATTTTTGGAAAAGACTACTCTGTTCCACTGAATTGCCTTGGCACTCTTGTTGAAAATCAATTGACTATAAATACGAGTGTCCATTCTGCAATCTTAATTCAATTCCTTTGATCTATAGGTCCATCTTTGTGATAGTACCACACTATCTTGATTATGGTAGCTTTGTATTTAAGTTTGAAATATGAAAGTGTGAGCCTTCCAACTTTAATCTTCCTTGGCTACTGTTAGTCCCTTGAATTTTCTTATGAATTTTATGATAAGTTTGTCAATTTCTGCAAAGAAGCCTTTTGGTATTTAAATAGGGATCATGGTCAATCGATGGATCAATTTTTTTTAAAGATTTTATTTATTTATTTGACAGAGAGAGAGAGAGTGAGAGAGAGTGGCAGGCAGAGGGAGAGGGAGAAGCAGGCTCCCTGAGGAGCAGGGAGCCCCATGTGGGGCTCGATCCCAGGACCCTGGGATCATGACCTGAGCCACCCGGGCATCACTCAACGGATCCATTTGAATGAGTACTGCCATTTTAACAATATTAAGTCATCTGATGGATTAACATAGGATGTCTTCCTATTTATTTGGGTCTTCTTATATCTTTCAAAATTTTTTGTAGTTTTTAGAAGACAAATTTTCACTTTCTTTATTAAACTTATTCCTAAGTATTTTATTCTTTCTAATGCTATTTTAAACGGAATTATTTTCTTAGTTTCACTTTTTACTGTTCATTGTTAGTGTTTAGAAATACAATTAGTGCTTATATATTGCTCTTCTATCCTTCAAACTTACTGAACCAGTGTATTAGTTACAAAAGTTTTTGAGTGGATTCCTCAGAATTTTGTATGTACACGATCAAGTGACCTGCAACTAGAAATAGTTTCATTTATTCTTTCCTAATCTGGATGCCTTTTTTTTCTTACCTAATTTCCCTGCAATGTTAATGCAAGCAGCAAGGGTGGACTGCAACCTTGTTTTGTTGCCAATTTTAGAAGGAAAATATTCAGTATTTCACCATCGTATGTTCTAACTAATCACCACGAACTTCATGGCTTAAAACAACAGAAATTTATTGCCTTTCAGTTCTGGAGGTCACAAGTCTTAAATGTTTCTCACTGGGCTTAAATCAGAATGCTGCAGAGCTACATTCCTTTCAGGAAGCTCTAGGTAAAAAATCAATGTTCTTTTCTTTTTCAGATTCTAGAGTCTCCTATTATTGCTTGGCCCATGCCCTCTTCCATTTTCAAAGCTAGCAATGGCCAATCAAGTGATTCTCATATCATGTACATCTGACACAGACTTCTGCCTCCCTTCTCCACATTTAAGGATTCTGTGATTATATTGGGCCCATAGATATAAGCCAGGATATATCCCTATTTTAAGGTCAGCTGTTTAGCAACCTTAACTCCATCTGCAAATTTAATTATTTGTTGCCATGTAATGTAATTAGGATGTAGGTATCTTTAGGAGGCCATTGTTCTGCCTACCACAGTGTTTTCTGGCCCTTAAAGATCCATGTCTGTCCTGCATGCAAAATATCTTTGCTTTATCCCAATGTGCTCCCAAATATCAATAAATTGCAGGATCAATGCAAAGTCCAAAATCTCATCTAAATCTTGTCACCTCCAAAGTCTCAAATCTAATAATCTAACCCATTTAAATCAGGTATGGGTAAGGCTCTGGATATAATCTTTCTTGAGGCACAATTCTCCATATGTAATCCTGTGAACTTAAAAATCAAGTTATCTGCTCACAAAATACCCTTGTGGGAAGGTATAGAATAATAACTATAGACATATGCATTAAAAAAGGAAGAAAATGGAAAGTATTAAAGGAGTCACCCATCTCAGCAAATTGAAAATCTAGCAGGGCAAATTCCATTTAGTTTCAAGGCCTGGGAATAATCCTCTGTGATTTTTGGGTCTGCAATCTGACCTTAAGGCTCCTCTCTCTGAGTCATTCTTCCTTTTTCATAAAGGGTAACTCGTGTTTGCAGCTGGGTAATTTTTATCAGTCTGTTTACCATCTGTAGTATTTTGTGAGTACAATAACCATCTTTTATTTTGGCTCTGTCACACTTTTAATCCTAGCTGGCAGTGTTTCTGCTAGTATGAAATTCTCAAGAACCTTATGGGTTACCCACATATATCACAAGAATTCATTCCTTTTGACAAGAGACTCCCCCATAGATTTTTCTTCAATATTTCCATCTCTATTTTTGGCTTCTACTAAGATGGCTGAGGGATTGTATGTGTCACAAACTTTTTAATATCTTAAAACACAACTCAATACTCTGTCATTTTGGTCTTTCAAAGGTATTAGCAAAAACTTTCCAGCCACACACTGTTTTTTCACTAGAGCACTCTTTTATAACAGTGATTCTTAATTTTAGCATCTTTTGCAATCAGGACAAGTGAAGAATTTCCCAAATCATAAAGTCTTGGTTCCTTTTTGTTTAACAGTTCTTCCCTCAATTTATCTTTTTCCTCTTACATTTTACTATAAACAACAAGGAGATACTAGACTTTGCCTTCAAAACTTTACTAGGAAATCTCAGCTAAATAGCCAACTTCAGCACGTTAACTTCTGCTTTCCTCATAACTAAAGGGCACAATTCTGCTAAATTTTCCATCACTATATAATAAAGATTCCCTTTCCTCCATTTTCCAATAACATGTTCTTCATTCTCTTCTACACCTTCAACAGGAGAACTTTTAACATCCATATTTCTATCATCAGTCTGTTTTTGATTAAATAGTCTCTAATATGTTTTCTCTACCAAACTCCTCACGTCCTTCAAACTTCTCAATAGAAAAGGCGTTAACATCTATATTTCTACTAACAATCTATTCAAGACAATGTAGGCATTTTCTATCATGCTTCTCAAAATTTTCCATCCTCTGCTCACTACTCAACTGCAAAGCTACATAAACAATGTTAGGTAAGTGTTACATTAACACCCCACTTCCAGATACCAAAATCCATATTAGTTTCCATTAACCCAGTAATTAGAACTCACCAAGTTAATTAAACAGTTACATGAAGCAGTGCCTTTACATAACAGTGTCTAACCAGAAAAGTAGAGTTACCCTAAGGGTAGTCTTTAAAGTCTAGGGCCAAAACAGCCAAACATATATCACTGAAGGAGATGCCATCTCTCAAACAATGCCCCCCTTTCCATGCTGCAGTCCAGAGGAACTTCATAACCTGATTCTAAAAAACACGCTTACCAATCCCATGGTATCCAGGTCCATCAATGTACCTCCTTGCATTTTGTCATACTAATGACCAAACTACATAAAACTTACTGTTGAAGACAATATGACTCTATATCATACTATCTCTGTGAAATTCATGCATAAAAAATTGCTACTTGTCTCTATCCCAAATCCACAATTTCCTATGACTTATGGCTTTCATTCTTACTCTTTTGTGCAGCATCAAAACCTGCACTATCACTCCAAACCAATCAGAAACTGGAGGAGCTGCAGGACATCTATTGATTTCTGTAAGACATATTTTAATACACAAAGTATCAACACAAACTTTGTCCCAATACACCCCAGTCACAAGGAGAAAGTCCAGACTCAGAAAATATTTACACCATCCAAATTTTCAAACCCTGGAAACCAATTTATCAGATTGCTCAAGTTTATAAAAGTAGTCAGCTACATTACACAGTTTTCAAAAATTTCTTCCAACTATTCCTATCCATAGAATTTAACGACCCTCCATACCTCATCATTCAGCACCAGCATTCATTCACCCAATACAACATATGATGAAGGACAAGAAGCCATAATATATAAATATGATGTGATATTGCACTAAATTCACAACCATTTCAACATATGTAACAATGGAAAAGATACAGATCAACAGTCTGGTCAAGATATTCAACTCCCTGTGCCACTCTGACTAGATTGAAGGAATTTGAGAGAGTGAAGTTTTCAGCTCTATTTTTGGCTTCTTTAAGCCTTAAAACCCCCTTCCTGTATCAAGTTTCTGACAAGCATGATTCCAACAGACTTTGTCCTACCTACATTTTTTGGTCAATCTTTACTCAAATATAAATCTTGCCCCAGTGATCTCTATCCCTTAGAATCATTGTTTATGGCTCCTCATTATCTCTGAACTGACATAACACAGCCTAGAGAAGAATGCATAGCATAGAAAGAAATAGAAGCTATAGTTCAATTTTCCCCCAGGAAAGATCTCTGTGAGTATCCTTTTTTTTTTTTTTTTGGCTTTTTAAATTAATTTTATTATGTTATGTTAGTGAGTATGCTCTTGAGTGCAGAAATAAATACTGAGCAACGTGAATGTTTCTTTTTAATCTGATATATTCTTTTTCTGTGTATCATATTCCAACTGATATGAAAATAGAAATAAAAATATGCAATCTAGATGTAGTCTTCAGGACCAGATTCAAATATAGATCAAAGTACATGTTTGTTATTCAATAACAAATATTTGTTTCATTAAAATCCTCAAATGTGTGGACTGAAATTTCAGCTTTACTTAGTTTACTAAAGGTTTTATGAAATACTCAAATTGTAAATTTAAAATTTAAACTATCTTCGGCAGTGCTGCCAATGCCCCGGCAGAGAAGCTGAGGTCATCATTGAATTTGAAATACTTAAAGTGTATACAAAACTGTTTCAGCAACGCAGACAGTTAAGTGCATTGTTGTGGGTGATGGTGCCGTTGGTAAAAACATGTCTCCTGATATCCTACACAACAAACAAATTTCCATCTGCATATGTACCGACTGTTTTTGACAAGTATGCAGTCACAGTTATGATTGGTGGAGAGCCATATACTCTTGGACTTTTTGATACTGCAGGACAAGAAGATTATGACAGATTACGGCCGCTGAGTTATCCACAAAGAAATGTATTTCCAGTCTATTTTTCAATGGTCTCTCCATCATCATTTGAAAATGTGAAGGAAAGATGGGTGCCTGAGATAACTCACCACTGTCCAAAGACTCCCTTCTTGCTTGTTGGGACCCAAATTGATCTCCGAGATGACCTCTGTACGATAGAGAAACTTGCCAAGAACAAACAGAAGCCTATCACTCCAGAGACTGCTGAAAAGCTGACCCATGACCTGAAGGCAGTCGAGTATGTGGAGTATTCTGCACTCACACGGAAAAGCCTAAAGAATGTATTTGATGAAGCAATACTGGCTGCCCTGGAGCCTCCCGAACCGAAGAAGAGCCACAGGTGTGTGCTGCTGTGAACATCTCTCCAGAGCCCTTTCCACACAGCTAGTATCAGCAATGTACTAAAAACAATGTTAAATCAAACTAACGATTAAAGATTAAAATTCATTTTTGCAAAAATGACAAATACCCTGCACCTACCCACATGCGCTCGTGTGAGAAGGCCCATAGGTATGGTCCCCTTCCCCCTCTCAGTACTAGTTAATTTGAGAAATTGTATATTGTCAGAAAAGTGATTAGTATGTTTTTGTTTTGTCATTTCAAAAAAAAAATTTTTTTTTTTTTTTTTTTTTTTGGTTTAAAAGCAAGGCTTGCTTGTGATGACTCTGTAACAGACTAATTTGGGTTGTTGAAGCTCCACTGGGCTCCATCCACTCTGGAAAGTGATCTGGGACATTTAGGTTTATTTATTCCCCCCTTTTTTTTGCTCGGGGGGCAGGGTGCAGGGAGTGTGTGTGGGCTTTGTTTTTATTTAGTCATGTTTTTAAAATTCATTTACCATTGGACAACCCTTAAGGGGAGGAGGACGGATTGATTCCACATTCCACTTCCTAGATCTAGTTTAGAAAACTTGTTCCCCACCTGGTGCTCTTAGGAAGGAGTATAGTAAATGCCTCATTTAATAACATACTCCTTTTTGAAAGTTGCCTTTTCTCTCCACCCTTGATTAGGTCCAGTATTTGATGAAACTCATGAGAGTGGGTGGAAACTGTCTTGCCCTGCCTCTTTTCCACGATGCACTATATATGTGACTGTGACTTTCAAAGAAATTTGTTTGCCATTTGCTGATTTTTTTAAATTAATTTCTAACTTCTTTCACTGATAAATGAAAAAAGGTACTGCACCTTTTGAAATACACCAAATGAATTGAGTACATAATTAAAAAGCATTTTCCCTGTCAAATAAATAAATATAAAAAAATAAAATTTAAACTATCTTCAATACAATACACAGACACATGCACACTTAAAGAAATAAAATTTCTAGTAATGATTATATAAAGTCCACACCTGCAACAGACTGTGTGTTAAGGTGAAAGATCCAATGATGATATTACCATACAATCATGAGTTTCAAATTCAATATTAAGAAGAAAAATGTTCACAAATATATCCTAAGTTCTTTCATCATTTTATCTGAAATGAATATGTAAAAGAACCATACAGAAATTCCAACATCAGTAAGCACTGGGGTGTTTTGCTCCTAATTGGTTTTCCTGAGTGTTTTAAGTTAAATGGGTTCTTAAAAATATTTTATTATGATATACACATATTGTCAGTAATATTAAAGCAAACCAAATAGTAGGAATATCAGTTAAGATTCTGTGTTCTTGGTTATCCTCTTCTGTTCCTCTAAAATGAGAATTATGTAAGTCTACCAGTACTGAGATTTTAACAAGTGGATAGCAGTTTAAGAGTAAAATTTTCTGGGTGACTGGGTGGCTCAGTCAGTTAAGCACCTGCCTTTGGCTCAGGTCATGATCCCAGGGTCCTGGGATCAAGCCCCACATTGGGCTCCCTGCTCCACAGGGACTCTGCTTCTCCCGGTGCCCCTCCTCTGACTCATTCTATCAATCTCTCTCTCTCTCTCAAGTAAAGCTTTGTTTTTTTCCAGGAGTGTGGGTGGGGTCTATAATTTCTTCACTTGAAATATTTCTTCATTTTGAAATAATTTTATTTTAGCATATATTATTTGAAAATACAGCACACATATAAGATAGTTTAACAAATAGTTATTAAACAATCATTAAACCACCATTCAGGTCAAAAACAGTATCACCAATCAGCCAGAAAGTCACCATTTATCCCTTCCTGATGTGAACAACTTCAACTTATCCTGTTACTTTGGTAGTAATTTCCTTACTATCATTATCATTTTGCAACCAGTGATGCACCACTAACCGATATTTTATTTCTATAGTAACAAAATAAAAGTATGCATTGTTTTGTGTCTCTTTCTTTCAATAATATGTTACTAAGATTCAACAAGTGGTGTGTATCTATAGTTCATTCATTTTCATCAATAAATATATTCCAATTTCACTGTGTTTATCCAATGTGTTTATCCATTCCACAGTCAAAGAGTGGGATGTTTCCAGGTTTTGGCTATTAAATTTAGTGTTAGGGATACTCTGTGAATGTGTATCTAGTATATATGTATACTTAGTCTCTAGGGTAGCACTATCTAATGTAACTCCTGCACTGATTGAAAGGTTCTATTTGCACAGTCCAAGAGAGTAGCCAGTAGCCACTTGTGGTTTTTGAGCATTTCAAATGTGGCTAGTGACAATGGGGGATTGAATGGTTTATTTTATTTTATTTCATTTCACTCAAATTAAATTTACATTTAAATAGACACATGTGAATAGTAGCTACCACTGGACAGCATAGATGAACTCGACCGTTATGTTAGCATTAATGACCACAAGGGTTGAGGGGTGGAAAGACTACTTCTGATTGATGTCAAGTCACAGTCAGATGAACAGAGAGCTTATATGGCAGTCTTACAAATAATTCCTTACTTCTTGTAATATCAAATATCTCTGAAAATAGGACCCAAAATTAACTAACTGCGTTATATGTAGAATTACAATGAGAATGTAATTTACAGATTGTCAAGTTTCTAATGTGAAATTGATAGCATCAACTGAAAATGAGAAAGACTTTAAAAGTTGGAATGTGGATCTCTGGAGAAATAAAATGAAAAAGATATGAGAAAAATTTCGAAGTCTCTCTGATGTTCCCTTGCTATAGGAAGCAGGCCCTACTTCTGTGAATAAAGAGATGAGGCTTCACTTATGTTAAGGTAATATAATAACATCAACTGAGGCAATTGTCTTGCAGGAGGAAGCATATTCTGCTCAAGCTCCATCACAACCACTCTTTATTAATTCTAGAACTATAAATAGAGTTAGACACTGGCCTATTCTGGAGAATAAGTGCTAAGTCAGTCCCAGGAAGAAATAATTTGTACTCCAAAAATATTTCAGAAATGTGTGGAAAATATTTGCAAAAATAGATTCTAAGGAAAGCTTTGGTCTAAGCCAAGTAAGATATTTTAAATTATTGGACCAGGCTGAATTTATTGATATGCATACACCTACCAAAATTTGGGGGTTAAATATATTAAGGTGAACTGGAAGTGGTTTTAAGAAATTACTTGATTGGTTAAGTGAAACATGGATTTGCAATGGCTTACATTCACTGAAGCTGAGAAACTAGAACTTTTACAGCATACTGTAGAAGAAATAACAAGAGGTTATAGAGATAGGGATACTGTAGTAGATTTATCATCTGTATCCTATATATCCACCACAAACACTATAACCTTTGAGAGGGCCCAGAAGACACACCCTTAACTAAAACATTGTGAAATACCTTCAGATGGGAGCATCAACTTCTTGGAAATGTTTTATACTAGCTTTCTTCTATATAATGCAGAGAGTAGAAGATGCCACCATTGAACAAGTTTCCCTATTTCAGTGGGGATGATGGTATTCCAGAGTGACAAAGACCAAACATTTAACTATCAGAGACAAGGTTGGTGCGCTTAACAAAACACGCAGCAGGAACAAACCTGTAATCACAATATTTTGACCTATGGGATCTTCGGCAGTAGCTTATTAATCATATAAATTTTATAGATGGCAGTCTATGAACATATTGCTTCATCTCTAAAACAGAGAAATATCTATATCTTGTAACCAGAATCCTGACTTGAGTTGCCAAAATGGAAAGTCACTCACTTTCTAGACTTAAGTTCACAGACCTAAAGCCCTATGACTGATGAAGAGGCCAGGCCTCCTTGAGAAAGAGCCCTGAAGGACTGTGACTCTTCAAGCCTTCCCCAAAATGATCTATAGCCATTTGC